>NW_027071862.1:0-69159 GCF_038088225.1 Cyrtonyx montezumae | reverse complement strand
GAGTGGAGTGGAGTGGAGTGGAGTGGAGTGGAGTGGAGTGGAGTGGAGTGGAGAGGGGTGGAGTGGAGTAGAGTGGATCGGGGTGGAGTGGAGAGGAGTGGAGTGGGGAGGAGATGAGTTGAGAGAAGTGGAGTGGAGTGGAAGTGGAGTGGAGTGGAGTGGAGTGGAGTGGAGTGGTGTGGAGTGGAGTGGAGTGGAGTGGAGTGGAGTGGAGTGGAGTGGAGAGGAGTGGAGTGGAGTGGAGTGGAGTGGAGTGGAGTGGAGTGGAGTCGAGTGGAGTGGAGAGCAGTGGAGTGGAGTGGAGTGGAGTGGAGTAAAGTGGAGCGGAGTGGAGTGGAGTGGAGTGGAGTGGAGAGGGGTGGAGTGGAGTAGAGTGGATTGGAGTGGAGTGGAGTGCAGAGGAGTGGAATGCAGTGCAGAGGAGTGGAGTGGAGTGGAGTAGATTGGAGTGGAGTGGAGTGGAGTGGAGTGGAGTGGAGTGGAGTTGAGTGGAGTGGAGTGGAGAGGAGTGGAATGCAGTGCAGTGGAGTGGAATGCAGTGGAGTGGAGTGGAGTGGAGTGGAGTGGAGTGGAGTGGAGTGGCGTGGCGTGGCGTGGAGTGGAGTGGAGTGGAGAGGAGTGGAGTCGAGTGGAGTGGAGTGGAGTCGAGAGGAGTGGAGTGGTGTGGAGTGGAGTGGAGTGGAGTGGAGTGGAGTGGAGTGGAGTGGAGTGGAGTGGAGTGGAGTGGAGTGGAGTGGAGTGGAGAGGGGTGGAGAGGGGTGGAGTGGAGTAGAGTGGATCGGGGTGGAGTGGAGAGGAGTGGAGTGGAGAGGAGTGGAGTGGGGAGGAGTTGAGTTGAGAGGAGTGGAGTGGAGTGGAGTGGAGTGGAGTGGAGTGGAGTGGAGTGGAGTGGAGTGGAGAGGGGTGGAGTGAAGTAGAGTGGATTGGAGTGGAGTGGAGTTAAGTGGAGAGGAGTTGAGTGGAGTGGAGTGGAATGCAGTGGAGTGGAGTTGAGAGGAGTGGGGTGGAGTGGAGTGGAGAGGAGTGGAGTGGAGTGGAGTGGAGTGGAGTGGAGTGGAGTGGAGTGGAGTGGAGTGGAGTGGAGTGGAGTGGAGTGGAGTGGAGTGGAGTAAAGTGGAGTGGAGAGGGGTGGAGTGGAGTAGAGTGGATTGGAGTGGAGTGGAAAGGAGTGAAGTGGGGAGGAGTTGAGTGGATGGCAGTGGAATGCAGTGCAGTGGAGTGGAATGCAGTGGAGTGGAGTGCAGTGGAGAGGAGTGGAGTGGAGTGGAGTGGAGTGGAGTGGAGTGGAGAGGAGTGGAGTGGAGTGGAGTGGAGTGGAGTGGAGTGGAGTGGAGTGGAGTGGAGTGGAGTGGAGTGGAGTAAAGTGGAGTGGAGTGGGGTGGATTGGAGTGGAGTGGAAAGGAGTGAAGTGGGAGGGAGTTGAGTGGAGTGCAGTGGAATGCAGTGCAGAGAAGTGGAATGCAGTGGAGTGGAGTGGAGTGGAGTGGAGTGGAGTGGAGTGGAGTGGAGTGGAGTGGAGTGGAGTGGAGTGGAGTGGAGTGGAGAGGGGTGGAGTGGAGTAGAGTGGATCGGGGTGGAGTGGAGAGGAGTGGAGTGGGGAGGAGATGAGTTGAGAGAAGTGGAGTGGAGTGGAGTGGAGTGGAGTGGAGTGGAGTGGAGTGGAGTGGTGTGGAGTGGAGTGGAGTGGAGTGGAGTGGAGTGGAGTGGAGTGGAGAGGAGTGGAGTGGAGTGGAGTGGAGTGGAGTGGAGTGGAGTGGAGTCGAGTGGAGTGGAGAGCAGTGGAGTGGAGTGGAGTGGAGTGGAGTAAAGTGGAGCGGAGTGGAGTGGAGTGGAGTGGAGTGGAGAGGGGTGGAGTGGAGTAGAGTGGATTGGAGTGGAGTGGAGTGCAGAGGAGTGGAATGCAGTGCAGAGGAGTGAGTGGAGTGGAGTAGATTGGAGTGGAGTGGAGTGGAGTGGAGTGGAGTGGAGTGGAGTTGAGTGGAGTGGAGTGGAGAGGAGTGGAATGCAGTGCAGTGGAGTGGAATGCAGTGGAGTGGAGTGGAGTGGAGTGGAGTGGAGTGGAGTGGAGTGGAGTGGAGTGGAGTGGAGTTGAGTGGAGTGGAGTGGAGAGGAGTGGAATGCAGTGCAGTGGAGTGGAATGCAGTGGAGTGGAGTGGAGTTGAGTGGAGTGGAGTGGAGTGGAGTGGAGTGGAATGCAGTGGAGTGGAGTGGAGTGGAGTGGAGTGGAGTGGAGTGGAGTGGAGTGGAGTGGAATGCAGTGCAGAGGAGTGGAGTGGAGTGGAGTAGAGTGGAGTGGAGTGGAGTGGAGTGGAGTTGAGTGGAGTGGAGTGGAGAGGAGTGGAATGCAGTGCAGTGGAGTGGAATGCAGTGGAGTTGAGAGAAGTGGAGTGGAGTGGAGTGGAGTGGAGTGGAGTGGAGTGGAGTGGAGTGGAGTGGAGTGGAGTGGAGTGGAGTGGAGTGGAGTGGAGTGGTGTGGAGTGGAGTGGAGTGGAGTGGAGAGCAGTACAGTGGAGTGGAGTGGAGAGGAGTGGAGTGGAGTGGAGTGGAGTGGAGTGGAGTGGAGTGGAGTGGAGTGGCGTGGCGTGGCGTGGAGTGGAGTGGAGTGGAGTTGAGTGGAGTGGAGTGGTAAGGAGTGGAATGCAGTGCAGTGGAGTGGAATGCAGTGGAGTTGAGAGAAGTGGAGTGGAGTGGAGTGGAGTGGAGTGGAGTGGAGTGGTGTGGTGTGGAGTGGAGTGGAGTGGAGTGGAGTGGAGTGGAGTGGAGTGGAGTGGAGTGGAGTGGAGTGGAGTGGAGTGGAGTGGAGAGCAGTACAGTGGAGTGGAGTGGAGAGGAGTGGAGTGGAGTGGAGTGGAGTGGAGTGGTGTGGCGTGGCGTGGCGTGGAGTGGAGTGGAGTGGAGAGGAGTGGAGTGGAGTGGAGTGGAGTGGAGTGGAGTGGAGTGGAGTGGAGTGGAGTGGAGTGGAGTGGAGTGGAGAGGAGTGGAGTAAAGTGGAGTGGAGAGGGGTGGAGTGGAGTAGAGTGGATTGGAGTGGAGTGGAAAGGAGTGAAGTGGGGAGGAGTTGAGTGGAGTGCAGTGGAATGCAGTGCAGTGGAGTGGAATGCAGTGGAGTGGAGTGAAGTGGAGTGGAGTGGAGTGGAGTGGAGTGGAGTGGAGTGGAGTGGAGTGGAGTGGAGTGGAGTGGAGAGCAGTACAGTGGAGTGGAGTGGAGAGGAGTGGAGTGGAGTAAAGTGGAGTGGAGTGGAGTGGAGTGGATTGGAGTGGAGTGGAGTGGAGTGGAGTGGAGTGGCGTGGCGTGGCGTGGAGTGGAGTGGAGTGGAGAGGAGTGGAGTCGAGTGGAGTGGAGTGGAGTCGAGAGGAGTGGAGTGGTGTGGAGTGGAGTGGAGTGGAGTGGAGTGGAGTGGAGTGGAGTGGAGTGGAGTGGAGTGGAGTGGAGAGGGGTGGAGAGGGGTGGAGTGGAGTAGAGTGGATCGGGGTGGAGTGGAGAGGAGTGGAGTGGAGAGGAGTGGAGTGGGGAGGAGTTGAGTTGAGAGGAGTGGAGTGGAGTGGAGTGGAGTGGAGTGGAGTGGAGTGGAGTGGAGTGGAGTGGAGTGGAGTGGAGTGGAGTGGAGAGGGGTGGAGTGAAGTAGAGTGGATTGGAGTGGAGTGGAGTTAAGTGGAGAGGAGTTGAGTGGAGTGGAGTGGAATGCAGTGGAGTGGAGTTGAGAGGAGTGGGGTGGAGTGGAGTGGAGAGGAGTGGAGTGGAGTGGAGTGGAGTGGAGTGGAGTGGAGTGGAGTGGAGTGGAGTGGAGTAAAGTGGAGTGGAGAGGGGTGGAGTGGAGTAGAGTGGATTGGAGTGGAGTGGAAAGGAGTGAAGTGGGGAGGAGTTGAGTGGAGTGCAGTGGAATGCAGTGCAGTGGAGTGGAATGCAGTGGAGTGGAGTGCAGTGGAGAGGAGTGGAGTGGAGTGGAGTGGAGTGGAGTGGAGAGGAGTGGAGTGGAGTGGAGTGGAGTGGAGTGGAGTGGAGTGGAGTGGAGTGGAGTGGAGTGGAGTAAAGTGGAGTGGAGTGGGGTGGATTGGAGTGGAGTGGAAAGGAGTGAAGTGGGGAGGAGTTGAGTGGAGTGCAGTGGAATGCAGTGCAGAGAAGTGGAATGCAGTGGAGTGGAGTGGAGTGGAGTGGAGTGGAGTGGAGTGGAGTGGAGTGGAGTGGAGTGGAGTGGAGTGGAGAGGGGTGGAGTGAAGTAGAGTGGATTGGAGTGGAGTGGAGTTAAGTGGAGAGGAGTTGAGTGGAGTGGAGTGGAATGCAGTGGAGTGGAGTTGAGAGGAGTGGGGTGGAGTGGAGTGGAGAGGAGTGGAGTGGAGTGGAGTGGAGTGGAGTGGAGTGGAGTGGAGTGGAGTGGAGTGGAGTAAAGTGGAGTGGAGAGGGGTGGAGTGGAGTAGAGTGGATTGGAGTGGAGTGGAAAGGAGTGAAGTGGGGAGGAGTTGAGTGGAGTGCAGTGGAATGCAGTGCAGTGGAGTGGAATGCAGTGGAGTGGAGTGCAGTGGAGAGGAGTGGAGTGGAGTGGAGTGGAGTGGAGAGGAGTGGAGTGGAGTGGAGTGGAGTGGAGTGGAGTGGAGTGGAGTGGAGTGGAGTGGAGTGGAGTGGAGTAAAGTGGAGTGGAGTGGGGTGGATTGGAGTGGAGTGGAAAGGAGTGAAGTGGGGAGGAGTTGAGTGGAGTGCAGTGGAATGCAGTGCAGAGAAGTGGAATGCAGTGGAGTGGAGTGGAGTGGAGTGGAGTGGAGTGGAGTGGAGTGGAGTGGAGTGGAGTGAGTGGAGTGGAGTGGAGTGGAGTGGAGTGGAGAGGGGTGGAGTGGAGTAGAGTGGATCGGGGTGGAGTGGAGAGGAGTGGAGTGGGGAGGAGATGAGTTGAGAGAAGTGGAGTGGAGTGGAGTGGAGTGGAGTGGAGTGGAGTGGAGTGGAGTGGTGTGGAGTGGAGTGGAGTGGAGTGGAGTGGAGTGGAGTGGAGTGGAGAGGAGTGGAGTGGAGTGGAGTGGAGTGGAGTGGAGTGGAGTGGAGTGGAGTGGAGTGGAGAGCAGTGGAGTGGAGTGGAGTGGAGAGGAGTGGAGTGGAGTAAAGTGGAGTGGAGTGGAGTGGAGTGGAGAGGGGTGGAGTGGAGTAGAGTGGATTGGAGTGGAGTGGAGTGCAGAGGAGTGGAATGCAGTGCAGAGGAGTGGAGTGGAGTGGAGTAGATTGGAGTGGAGTGGAGTGGAGTGGAGTGGAGTGGAGTGGAGTGGAGTGGAGTGGAGTTGAGTGGAGTGGAGTGGAGAGGAGTGGAATGCAGTGCAGTGGAGTGGAATGCAGTGGAGTGGAGTGGAGTGGAGTGGAGTGGAGTGGAGTGGAGTGGAGTGGAGTGGAGTGGAGTGGAGTGGAGTGGAGTGGAGTGGAGAGGAGTGGAATGCAGTGCAGTGGAGTGGAATGCAGTGGAGTGGAGTGGAGTTGAGTGGAGTGGAGTGGAGTGGAGTGGAGTGGAATGCAGTGGAGTGGAGTGGAGTGGAGTGGAGTGGAGTGGAGTGGAGTGGAGTGGAATGCAGTGCAGAGGAGTGGAGTGGAGTGGAGTAGAGTGGAGTGGAGTGGAGTGGAGTGGAGTTGAGTGGAGTGGAGTGGAGAGGAGTGGAATGCAGTGCAGTGGAGTGGAATGCAGTGGAGTTGAGAGAAGTGGAGTGGAGTGGAGTGGAGTGGAGTGGAGTGGAGTGGAGTGGAGTGGAGTGGAGTGGAGTGGAGTGGAGTGGTGTGGAGTGGAGTGGAGTGGAGTGGAGAGCAGTACAGTGGAGTGGAGTGGAGAGGAGTGGAGTGGAGTGGAGTGGAGTGGAGTGGAGTGGAGTGGAGTGGAGTGGAGTGGCGTGGCGTGGCGTGGAGTGGAGTGGAGTGGAGTTGAGTGGAGTGGAGTGGTAAGGAGTGGAATGCAGTGCAGTGGAGTGGAATGCAGTGGAGTTGAGAGAAGTGGAGTGGAGTGGAGTGGAGTGGAGTGGTGTGGTGTGGAGTGGAGTGGAGTGGAGTGGAGTGGAGTGGAGTGGAGTGGAGTGGAGTGGAGAGGGGTGGAGTGGAGTAGAGTGGATTGGAGTGGAGTGGAAAGGAGTGAAGTGGGGAGGAGTTGAGTGGAGTGCAGTGGAATGCAGTGCAGTGGAGTGGAATGCAGTGGAGTGGAGTGCAGTGGAGAGGAGTGGAGTGGAGTGGAGTGGAGTGGAGTGGAGAGGAGTGGAGTGGAGTGGAGTGGAGTGGAGTGGAGTGGAGTGGAGTGGAGTGGAGTGGAGTGGAGTGGAGTAAAGTGGAGTGGAGTGGGGTGGATTGGAGTGGAGTGGAAAGGAGTGAAGTGGGGAGGAGTTGAGTGGAGTGCAGTGGAATGCAGTGCAGAGAAGTGGAATGCAGTGGAGTGGAGTGGAGTGGAGTGGAGTGGAGTGGAGTGGAGTGGAGTGGAGTGGAGTGGAGTGGAGTGGAGTGGAGTGGAGTGGAGAGGGGTGGAGTGGAGTAGAGTGGATCGGGGTGGAGTGGAGAGGAGTGGAGTGGGGAGGAGATGAGTTGAGAGAAGTGGAGTGGAGTGGAGTGGAGTGGAGTGGAGTGGAGTGGAGTGGAGTGGAGTGGTGTGGAGTGGAGTGGAGTGGAGTGGAGTGGAGTGGAGTGGAGTGGAGAGGAGTGGAGTGGAGTGGAGTGGAGTGGAGTGGAGTGGAGTGGAGTGGAGTGGAGTGGAGTGGAGAGCAGTGGAGTGGAGTGGAGTGGAGAGGAGTGGAGTGGAGTAAAGTGGAGTGGAGTGGAGTGGAGTGGAGTGGAGAGGGGTGGAGTGGAGTAGAGTGGATTGGAGTGGAGTGGAGTGCAGAGGAGTGGAATGCAGTGCAGAGGAGTGGAGTGGAGTGGAGTAGATTGGAGTGGAGTGGAGTGGAGTGGAGTGAGTGGAGTGGAGTTGAGTGGAGTGGAGTGGAGAGGAGTGGAATGCAGTGCAGTGGAGTGGAATGCAGTGGAGTGGAGTGGAGTGGAGTGGAGTGGAGTGGAGTGGAGTGGAGTGGAGTGGAGTGGAGAGGAGTGGAATGCAGTGCAGTGGAGTGGAATGCAGTGGAGTGGAGTGGAGTTGAGTGGAGTGGAGTGGAGTGGAGTGGAGTGGAATGCAGTGGAGTGGAGTGGAGTGGAGTGGAGTGGAGTGGAGTGGAGTGGAGTGGAGTGGAATGCAGTGCAGAGGAGTGGAGTGGAGTAGAGTGGAGTGGAGTGAGTGGAGTGGAGTTGAGTGGAGTGGAGTGGAGAGGAGTGGAATGCAGTGCAGTGGAGTGGAATGCAGTGGAGTTGAGAGAAGTGGAGTGGAGTGGAGTGGAGTGGAGTGGAGTGGAGTGGAGTGGAGTGGAGTGGAGTGGAGTGGAGTGGAGTGGAGTGGAGTGGTGTGGAGTGGAGTGGAGTGGAGTGGAGAGCAGTACAGTGGAGTGGAGTGGAGAGGAGTGGAGTGGAGTGGAGTGGAGTGGAGTGGAGTGGAGTGGAGTGGAGTGGAGTGGAGTGGAGTGGCGTGGCGTGGCGTGGAGTGGAGTGGAGTGGAGTTGAGTGGAGTGGAGTGGTAAGGAGTGGAATGCAGTGCAGTGGAGTGGAATGCAGTGGAGTTGAGAGAAGTGGAGTGGAGTGGAGTGGAGTGGAGTGGAGTGGAGTGGTGTGGTGTGGAGTGGAGTGGAGTGGAGTGGAGTGGAGTGGAGTGGAGTGGAGTGGAGTGGAGTGGAGTGGAGTGGAGTGGAGTGGAGTGGAGAGCAGTACAGTGGAGTGGAGTGGAGAGGAGTGGAGTGGAGTGGAGTGGAGTGGAGTGGAGTGGCGTGGAGTGGAGTGGAGTGGCGTGGCGTGGCGTGGAGTGGAGTGGAGTGGAGTGGAGTAAAGTGGAGTGGAGAGGGGTGGAGTGGAGTAGAGTGGATTGGAGTGGAGTGGAGTGGAGTGGAGTGGAGTGGAGTGGAGTGGAGTAAAGTGAAGTGGAGAGGGGTGGAGTGGAGTAGAGTGGATTGGAGTGGAGTGGAAAGGAGTGAAGTGGGGAGGAGTTGAGTGGAGTGCAGTGGAATGCAGTGGAGTGGAGTGGAGTGGAGTGGAGTGGAGTGGAGTGGAGTGGAGTGGAGTGGAGTGGAGTGGAGTGGAGTGGAGTGGAGTGGAGAGCAGTACAGTGGAGTGGAGTGGAGAGGAGTGGAGTGGAGTAAAGTGGAGCGGAGTGGAGTGGAGTGGAGTGGAGTGGAGTGGTGTGGCGTGGCGTGGCGTGGAGTGGAGTGGAGTGGAGAGGAGTGGAGTGAGTGGAGTGGAGTGGAGTGGAGTGGAGAGGAGTGGAGTAAAGTGGAGTGGAGAGGGGTGGAGTGGAGTAGAGTGGATTGGAGTGGAGTGGAAAGGAGTGAAGTGGGGAGGAGTTGAGTGGAGTGCAGTGGAATGCAGTGCAGTGGAGTGGAATGCAGTAGAGTGGAGTGAAGTGGAGTGGAGTGGAGTGGAGTGGAGTGGAGTGGAGTGGAGTGGAGTGGAGTGGAGTGGAGTGGAGTGGAGTGGAGAGCAGTACAGTGGAGTGGAGTGGAGAGGAGTGGAGTGGAGTAAAGTGGAGTGGAGTGGAGTGGAGTGGATTGGAGTGGAGTTGAGTGGAGTGGAGTAGAGTGGCGTGGCGTGGCGTGGAGTGGAGTGGAGTGGAGAGGAGTGGAGTCGAGTGAGTGGAGTGGAGTCGAGAGGAGTGGAGTAGTGTGGAGTGGAGTGGAGTGGAGTGGAGTGGAGTGGCGAGGAGTGGAGTGGAGTGGAGTGGAGTGGAGTGGAGTGGAGTGGAGTGGAGTGGAGTGGAGTGGAGTGCAGTGGATTGGAGTGGAGTGGAGTGGAGTGGAGTGGAGTGGATTGGAGTGGAGTGGAGTGGAGTGGAGTGGAGTGGAGTGGAATGCAGTGAGTGGAGTGGAGTGGAGTGGAGTGGAGTGGAGTGGAGTGGAGTGGAGTGGAGTGGAGTGGAGTGGAGTGGAGTGGAGTGGAGAAGAGTGGAGTGGAGAGGAGTGGAATGCAGTGCAGAGGAGTGGAATGCAGTGCAGAGGAGTGGAGTGGAGTGGAGTAGAGTGGAGTGGAGTGGAGTGGAGTGGAGTGGAGTGGAGTGGAGTGGAGTGGAGTGGAGAGGAGTGGAGTGGAGTAAAGTGGAGTGGAGAGGGGTGGAGTGGAGTAGAGTGGATTGGTGTGGAGTGGAAAGGAGTGAAGTGGGGAGGAGTTGAGTGGAGTGCAGTGGAATGCAGTGCAGTGGAGTGGAATGCAGTGGAGTGGAATGGAGTGGAGTGGAGTGGAGTGGAGTGGAGTGGAGTGGAGTGGAGTGGAGTGGAGAGCAGTACAGTGGAGTGGAGTGGAGAGGAGTGGAGTGGAGTAAAGTGGAGTGGAGTGGAGTGGAGTGGAGTGGAGAGGAGTGGAGTGGAGTAAAGTGGAGTGGAGTGGAGTGGAGTGGAGTGGAGTGGAGTGGAGTGGCGTGGCGTGGAGTGGAGTGGAGTGGAGTGGAGTGGAGAAGAGTGGAGTGGAGTGGAGAGGAGTGGAGTGGACTGCAGTGGAGAGGAGTGGAGTGGCGTGGAGTGGAGTGGAGTGGAATGCAGTGGAGTGGAGTGGAGTGGAATGCAGTGGAGTGGAGTGGAGTGGAATGCAGTGGAGTGGAGAGGAGTGGAGTGGAGTGGAGTGGAGTGGAGTGGAGTGGAGTGGAGTGGAGTGGAGTGGAGTGGAATGGAGTGGAGTGGAATGCAGTGGAGTGGAGTGGAGTGGAATGCAGTGGAGTGGAGTGGAGTGGAATGCAGTGGAGTGGAGTGGAGTGGAGTGGAGTGGAGTGGAGTGGAGTGGAGTGGAGTGGAGTGGAGTGGAGTGGAGTGGAGTGGAATGCAGTGGACTGCAGTGGAGTGGAGTGGAGTGGAGTGGAGTGGAGTGGAGTGGTGTGGGGTGGAGTGGAGTGGAGTGGAGTGGAGTGGAGTGGAATGCAGTGGAGTGGAATGCAGTGGAGTGGAATGCAGTGGAGTGGAGTGGAGTGGAGAGGAGTGGAATGCAGTGGAGTGGAGTGGAGTGGAGTGGAGTGGAGTGGAGTGGAGTGGAGTGGAGTGGAGTGGAGTGGAGTGGAGTGGAGTGGAGATGAGATGAGATGAGATGATATGAGATGAATGCAGTGGACTTCAGTGGAGTGGAGAGGTGTGGAGTGGAGTGGAGTGGAGTGGAATGGAGTGGAGTGGAATGCAGTGGAGTGGAGTGGAGTGGAATGCAGTGGAGTGGAGTGGAGTGGAATGCAGTGGAGTGGAGTGGAGTGGAGAGGAGTGGAGTGGAGTGGAGTGGAGTGGAGTGGAGTGGAGTGGAGTGGAGTGGAGTGGAGTGGAGAGAAGTGGAATGCAGTGGACTGCAGTGGAGTGGAGTGGAGTGGAGTGGAGTGGAGTGGAGTGGAGTGGAGTGGAGTGGAATGCAGTGGAATGCAGTGGAGTGGAGTGGAATGCAGTGGAGTGGAGTGGAGTGGAGTGGAGAGGAGTGGAGTGGAGTGGAGTGGAATGCAGTGGAGTGGAGTGGAGTTGAGTGGAGTGGAGTGGAGTGGAGTGGAGTGGAGTGGAGTGGAGTGGAGTGGAGTGGAGTGGATTGGAATGCAGTGGAGTGGAGTGGAGTGGAATGCAGTGGAGTGGAGTGGAGAGGAGTGGAGTGGAGTGGAGTGGAGTGGAGTGGAATGCAGTGGAGTGGAGAGGAGTGGAGTGGAGAGGAGTGGAGTGGAGTAGAGTGGAGTGGAGTGGAGTGGAGTGGAGTGGAGTGGAGTAGAGTGGAGTGGAATGCAGTGGAGTGAAGTGAAGTGGAATGCAGTGGACTGGAGTGGAGTGGAGTGGAGAGGAGAGGAGTGGAGTGGAGTGGAGTGGAGAGGAGTGGAGTGGAGTAGAGTGGAGTGGAGTGGAGTGGAGTGGAGTGGAGTGGAGTAGAGTGGAGTGGAATGCAGTGGAGTGAAGTGAAGTGGAATGCAGTGGACTGGAGTGGAGTGGAGTGGAGAGGAGAGGAGTGGAGTGGAGTGGAGTGGTGTGGAGTAGAGTTGAGTGGAGTGGAGTGGAGTGGAGTGGAGTGGAGTGGAGTGGAGTGGAGTGGAGTGGAGTGGATTGGAATGCAGTGGAGTGGAGTGGAGTGGAATGCAGTGGAGTGGAGTGGAGAGGAGTGGAGTGGAGTGGAGTGGAGTGGAGTGGAATGCAGTGGAGTGGAGTGGAGTGGAGTGGAGTGGAGTGGAGTGGAGTGGAGTGGAGTGGAGTGGAGTGGAGTGGAGTGGAGTGGAGAGGAGTGGAGAGGAGTGGAATGCAGTGGAGTGGAGTGGAATGCAGTGGAGTGGAGTGGAATGCAGTGGAGTGGAGTGGAATGCATTGGAGTGGAGTGGAATGCAGTGGAGTGGAGTGGAGTGGAATGCAGTGGAGTGGAGTGGAGTGGAATGCAGTGGAGTGGAGTGGAGTGGAATGCAGTGGAGTGGAGTGGAGTGGAGTGGAGTGGAGTGGAGTGGAGTGGAGTGGAGTGGAGTGGAGTGGAGTGGAGCAGAGTGGAGAGGAGTGGAATGCAGTGGAGTAGAGTTGAATGCAGTGGAGTGGAGTGGAGCTGAGTGGAGTGCAGTGGATTGGAGTGGAGTGGAGTGGAGTGGAGTGGAGTGGAGTGGAGTGGAGTGGAGTGGAGTGGAGTGGAGTGGAGTGGAATGCAGTGAGTGGAGTGGAGTGGAGTGGAGTGGAGTGGAATGCAGTGGAGTGGAGTGGAGTGGAGTGGAGTGGAGTGGAGTGGAGTGGAGTGGAGTGGAGTGGTGTGGAGTGGAGTGGAGTGGAGTGGAGTGGAGTGGAGTGGAATGCTGTGGAGTGGAGTGGAGTGGAGAGGAGTGGAGTGGAGTGGAGTGAAGTGGAGTGGAGTGGAGTGGAGTGGAGTGGAGTGGAGTGGAGTGGAGTGGAGTGGAGTGGAGTGGAGTGGAGATGAGTGGAGAGGAGTGGAATGCAGTGGAGTGGAGTGGAATGCAGTGGAGTGGAGTGGAATGCAGTGGAGTGGAGTGGAGTGGAGTGGAGTGGAGTGGAGTGGAGTGGAGTGGAGTGGAGTGGAATGGAATGCAGTGAAGTGGAGCGGAGAGGGGTGGAGTTTAGTGGAGTGGAGTGGAATGCAGTGGAGTGGAGAGGAGTGGAATGCAGTTGAGTGGAGTGGAGTGGAGTGGAGTGGAGTGGATTGGAGTGGAGTGGAGTGGAGTGGAGTGGAGAGGAGTGGAGTGGAGTGGAGTGGAGTTGAGTGGAATGCAGTGGAGTGAAGTGAAGTGGAATGCAGTGCACTGGAGTGGAGTGGAGAGGAGTGGAGTGGAGTGGAGAGGAGTGGAGTGGAGTGGTGTGGAGTGGAGTGGAGTGGAGTGGAGTGGAGTGGAGTGGAGTGGAGTGGAATGCAGTGGACTGCAGTGGAGTGGAGAGGAGTGGAGTGGAGTGGAGTGGAGTGGAGTGGAGCGGAGTGGAGTGGAGTGGAGTGGAGAGGAGTGGAGTGGAGTGGAGAGGAGTGGAGTGGAGTGGTGTGGAGTGGAGTGGAGTGGAGTGGAGTGGAGTGGAGTGGAGTGGAGTGGAATGCAGTGGACTGCAGTGGAGTGGAGAGGAGTGGAGTGGAGTGGAGTGGAGTGGAGTGGAGCGGAGTGGAGTGGAGTGGAGTGGAGTGGAGTGGAGTGGAGTGGAGTGGAGTGGAGTGGAGTGGAGTGGAGTGGAATGGAATGCAGTGAAGTGGAGCGGAGAGGGGTGGAGTTTAATGGAGTGGAGTGGAATGCAGTGGAGTGGAGAGGAGTGGAATGCAGTGGAGTGGAGTGGAGTGGAGTGGAGTGGAGTGGAGTGGAGTGGAGTGGAGTGGAGTGGAGAGGAGTGGAGTGGAGTGGAGTGGAGTTGAGTGGAATGCAGTGGAGTGAAGTGAAGTGGAATGCAGTGCACTGGAGTGGAGTGGAGAGGAGTGGAGTGGAGTGGAGAGGAGTGGAGTGGAGTGGTGTGGAGTGGAGTGGAGGTGAGTGGAGTGGAGTGGAGTGGAGTGGAGTGGAGTGGAGTGGAGTGGAGTGGAGTGGAATGCAGTGGACTGCAGTGGAGTGGAGAGGAGTGGAGTGGAGTGGAGTGGAGTGGAGTGGAGTGGAGTGGAGTGGAGTGGAGTGGAGTGGAGTGGAGTGGAGTGGAATGCAGTGGACTGCAGTCGAGTGGAGAGGAGTGGAGTGGAGTGGTGTTGAGTGGAGTGGAATGTAGTGGAATGGAGTGGAATGCAGTTGAGTGGAGTGGAGTGGAATGCAGTGGAGTGGAGTGGAGTGGAATGCAGTGGAGTGGAGTGGAGGGGAGTGGAGTGGAGTGGACTGCAGTGGACTGCAGTGGACTGCAGTGGAGTGGAGAAGAGTGGAGTGGAGTTGAGTGGAGTGGAGAGGAGTGGAGTTGAGTGGAGTGGAGTGGAATGCAGTGGAGTGGAGTGGAGTGGAGTGGAATGCAGTGGACTGCAGTGGAGTGGAGAGGAGTGGAGTGGAGTTGAGTGGAGTGGAGAGGAGTGGAGTGGAGTGGAGTGGAGTGGAGTGGAGTGGAGTGGAATGTAGTGAAGTGGAGTGGTGAGGAGTGGAGTTTAGTGGAGTGGAGTGGAATGCAGTGGAGTGGAGTGGAGTGGAATGCATTGGAGTGGAGTGGAGTGGAGAGGAGAGGAGTGGAGTGGAGTGGAGTGGAGTGGAGTGGAGTGGAGTTGAGTGGAGTGGAGTGGAGTGGAGTGGAGTGGAGTGGAGTGGAGTGGAGTGGAGTTGAGTGGAGTGGAGTGGAGTTGAATGCAGTGGAGTGGAGTGGAATGCAGTGGAGTGGAGTGGAGTGGAATGCAGTGCAGTGGAGTGGACTGCAGTGGAGTGGAGAGGAGTGGAGTGGTCTGCAGTGGAGTGGAGAGGAGTGGAGTGGAGTTGAGTGGAGTGGAGAGGGGTGGAATTTAGTGGAGTGGAGTGGAATGCAGTGGAGTGGAGAGGAGTGGAATGCAGTGGAATGCAGTGGAGTGGAGTGGAGTGGAGTGGAGTGGAGTGGAGTGGAGTGGAGTGGAGTGGAGTGGAGTGGAGTGGAGTGGAGAGGAGTGGAGTGGAGTGGAGTGGAGTTGAGTGGAATGCAGTGGAGTGGAGTTGAGTGGAGTGGAGAGGGGTGGAATTTAGTGGAGTGGAGTGGAATGCAGTGGAGTGGAGAGGAGTGGAATGCAGTGGAATGCAGTGGAGTGGAATGCAGTGCACTGGAGTGGAGTGGAGAGGAGTGGAGTGGAGTGGTGTGGAGTGGAGTGGAGTGGAGTGGAGTGGAGTGGAGTGGAGTGGAGTGGAGTGGAGTGGAGTGGAGGGGAGTGGAGTGGAGTGGAATGCAGTGGACTGCAGTGGAGTGGAGAGGAGTGGAGTGGAGTGGAGTGGAGTGGAGTGGAGTGGAGTGGAGTGGAGCGGAGTGGAGTGAAGTGGAGTGGAGTGGAGTGGAGTGGAGTGGAGTGGAGTGGAGTGGAGTGGAGTGGAGTGGAATGCAGTGGAGTGGAGAGGAGTGGAGTGGAGTGGAGTGGAGTGGAGTGGAGTGGAGTGGAGTGGAGTGGAGTGGAGTGGAGTGGAGTGGAGTGGAGTGGAGTGGAATGCAGTGGACTGCAGTCGAGTGGAGAGGAGTGGAGTGGAGTGGTGTTGAGTGGAGTGGAATGTAGTGGAATGGAGTGGAATGCAGTTGAGTGGAGTGGAGTGGAATGCAGTGGAGTGGAGTGGAGTGGAATGCAGTGGAGTGGAGTGGAGGGGAGTGGAGTGGAGTGGACTGCAGTGGACTGCAGTGGACTGCAGTGGAGTGGAGAAGAGTGGAGTGGAGTTGAGTGGAGTGGAGAGGAGTGGAGTTGAGTGGAGTGGAGTGGAATGCAGTGGAGTGGAGTGGAGTGGAATGCAATGGAGTGGAATGCAGTGGAGTGGAGTGGAGTGGAATGCAGTGGAGTGGAGTGGAGTGGAATGCAGTGGAGTGGAGTGGAGGGGAGTGGAGTGGAGTGGACTGCAGTGGACTGCAGTGGACTGCAGTGGAGTGGAGAAGAGTGGAGTGGAGTTGAGTGGAGTGGAGAGGAGTGGAGTTGAGTGGAGTGGAGTGGAATGCAGTGGAGTGGAGTGGAGTGGAGTGGAATGCAGTGGACTGCAGTGGAGTGGAGAGGAGTGGAGTGGAGTTGAGTGGAGTGGAGAGGAGTGGAGTGGAGTGGAGTGGAGTGGAGTGGAGTGGAATGTAGTGAAGTGGAGTGGTGAGGAGTGGAGTTTAGTGGAGTGGAGTGGAATGCAGTGGAGTGGAGTGGAGTGGAATGCATTGGAGTGGAGTGGAGTGGAGAGGAGAGGAGTGGAGTGGAGTGGAGTGGAGTGGAGTGGAGTGGAGTGGAGTGGAGTTGAGTGGAGTGGAGTGGAGTGGAGTGGAGTGGAGTGGAGTGGAGTTGAGTGGAGTGGAGTGGAGTTGAATGCAGTGGAGTGGAGTTGAATGCAGTGGAGTGGAGTGGAATGCAGTGGAGTGGAGTGGAGTGGAATGCAGTGCAGTGGAGTGGACTGCAGTGGAGTGGAGAGGAGTGGAGTGGTCTGCAGTGGAGTGGAGAGGAGTGGAGTGGAGTTGAGTGGAGTGGAGAGGGGTGGAATTTAGTGGAGTGGAGTGGAATGCAGTGGAGTGGAGAGGAGTGGAATGCAGTGGAATGCAGTGGAGTGGAGTGGAGTGGAGTGGAGTGGAGTGGAGTGGAGTGGAGTGGAGTGGAGTGGAGAGGAGTGGAGTGGAGTGGAGTGGAGTTGAGTGGAATGCAGTGGAGTGAAGTGAAGTGGAATGCAGTGCACTGGAGTGGAGTGGAGAGGAGTGGAGTGGAGTGGTGTGGAGTGGAGTGGAGTGGAGTGGAGTGGAGTGGAGTGGAGTGGAGTGGAGTGGAATGCAGTGGACTGCAGTGGAGTGGAGAGGAGTGGAGTGGAGTGGAGTGGAGTGGAGTGGAGTGGAGTGGAGTGGAGTGGAGCGGAGTGGAGTGAAGTGGAGTGGACTGGAGTGGAGTGGAGTGGAGTGGAGTGGAGTGGAGTGGAGTGGAGTGGAATGCAGTGGACTGCAGTGGAGTGGAGAGGAGTGGAGTGGAGTGGTGTTGAGTGGAGTGGAATGTAGTGGAATGGAGTGGAATGCAGTTGAGTGGAGTGGAGTGGAATGCAGTGGAGTGGAGTGGAGTGGAATGCAGTGGAGTGGAGTGGAGGGGAGTGGAGTGGAGTGGACTGCAGTGGACTGCAGTGGACTGCAGTGGAGTGGAGAAGAGTGGAGTGGAGTTGAGTGGAGTGGAGAGGAGTGGAGTGGAGTGGAGTGGAGAGGGGTGGAGTGGAGTGGAGAGGGGTGGAGTTTAGTGGAGTGGAGTGGAATGCAGTGGAGTGGAGAGGAGTGGAATGCAGTGGAGTGGAGAGGAGTTGAATGCAGTGGAGTGGAGTGGAGTGGAGTGGAATGCAGTGGAGTGGAGTGGAGTGGAATGCAATGGAGTGGAATGCAGTGGAGTGGAGTGGAGTGGAGTGGAGTGGAGTGGAGTGGAGTGGAGTGGAGTGGAGTGGAGTGGAATGGAATGCAGTGAAGTGGAGTGGAGTGGAGTGGAGTGGAGTGGAGTGGAGTGGAGTGGACTGCAGTGGAGTGGACTGCAGTGGAGTGGAGAGGAGTGGAGTGGAGTGGAGTGGAGTGGAGTGGAGTGGAGTGGACTGGAGTGGAGTGGAGTGGAGTGGAGTGGTGTGGAGTGGAGTGAAGTGGAGTGGAATGCAGTGGACTGCAGTGGAGTGGAGAGGAGTGGAGTGGAGTGGAGTGGAATGCAGTGGAGTGGAGTGGAGTGGAGTGGAGTGGAGTGGAGTGGATTGGAGTGGAGTGGAATGCAGTGGAGTGGAGTGGAGTGGAGTGGTGTGGAGTGGCGTAAAGAACAGTGGAGTGATTTGGAGTGGAGTTGAATGCAGTGGAGCGGAGTGGAGTGGAGTGGAGTAGATTGCAGTGGACTGCAGTGGAGTGGAGAGGAGTGGAGTGGAGTGGAATGGTGTGGAGTGGAGTGGAGTGGAGTGGAGTGGAGTGGAGTGGAGTGGAGTGGAGTGGAGTGGAGTGGAGTGGAGTGGAGTGGAGTGGAGAGGAGTGGAATGCAGAGGACTGCAGTGGAGTGGAGAAGAGTGGAGTGGAGTGGACTGGAGTGGAGTGGAGTGGAGTGGAGTGGAGTGGAGTGGAGTGGAGTGGAGTGGAGTGGAGTGGAGTGGAGTGGAATGGAATGCAGTGAAGTGGAGCGGAGAGGGGTGGAATGCAGTGGACTGCAGTGGACTGCAGTGGAGTGGAGAGGAGAGGAATGCAGTGGAGTGGAGTGGAGTGGAGTGGAGTGGAGTGGAGTGGAGTGGAGTGGAGTGGAGTGGAGTGGAGTTGAATGCAGTGGAGTGGAGTGGAGTGGAATTGAGTGGAATGCAGTGGAGTGGAGTGGAGTGGAATGCAGTGGAGTGGAGTGGAGTTGAATGCAGTGGAGTGGAGCGGAGTGGAGTGGAGTGGAGTGGAGTAGATTGCAGTGGACTGCAGTGGAGTGGAGAGGAGTGGAGTGGAGTGGAATGGTGTGGAGTGGAGTGGAGTGGAGTGGAGTGGAGTGGAGTGGAGTGGAGTGGAGTGGAGTGGAGTGGAGTTGAATGCAGTGGAGTGGAGCGGAGTGGAGTGGAGTGGAGTGGAGTAGATTGCAGTGGACTGCAGTGGAGTGGAGAGGAGTGGAGTGGAGTGAAATGGTGTGGAGTGGAGTGGAGTGGAGTGGAGTGGAGAGGAGTGGAGTGGAGTGGAGTGGAGTGGAGAGGAGAGGAGTGGAATGCAGAGGACTGCAGTTGAGTGGAGAGGAGTGGAGTGGAGTGGAGTGGAGTGGAGTGGAGTGGAGTGGAGTGGAGTGGAGTGGAGTGGAGTGGAGTGGAGTGGAGTGGAGTGGAGAGGAGTGGAATGCAGTGGACTGCAGTGGAGTGGAGAGGAGTGGAGTGGAGTGGAGTGGAATGGAGTGGAGTGGAATGCAGTGGAGTGGAGTGGAGTGGAATGCAGTGGACTGTAGTGGAGTGGAGTGGAGTGGAGTGGAGTTGAATGCAGTGGATTGGAGAGGAGTGGAGTGGAGTGGAGTGGAGTTGAGCGGAATGCAGTGGAGTGGAGAGGAGTGGAATGCAGTGGACTGCAGTGGAGTGGTGAGGAGTGGACTGGAGTTGAATGCAGTGGAGTGGAGCGGAGTGGAGTGGAGTGGAGTAGATTGCAGTGGACTGCAGTGGAGTGGAGAGGAGTGGAGTGGAGTGGAATGGTGTGGAGTGGAGTGGAGTGGAGTGGAGTGGAGTGGAGTGGAGTGGAGTGGAGTGGAGTGGAGTGGAGAGGAGTGGAATGCAGAGGACTGCAGTGAAGTGGAGAGGAGTGGAGTGGAGTGGAGTGGAGTGGAGTGGAGTGGAGTGGAGTGGAGTTTAGTGGAGAGGAGTGGAGTGGAGTGGAGTGGAGTGGAGTGGAGTGGAGTGGAGTGGAGTGGAGTGGAGTGGAGAGGAGAGGAGTGGAATGCAGTGGACTGTAGTGGAGTGGAGTGGAGTGGAATGGTGTGGAGTGGAGTGGAGTGGAGTGGTGTGGAGTGGAGTGGAGTGGAGTGGAGTGGAGTGGAGTGGAGTGGAGTGGAGTGGAGAGGAGTGGAATGCAGAGGACTGCAGTGAAGTGGAGAGGAGTGGAATGCAGTGGAGTGGTGTGGAGTGGAGTATAGTGGAGTGGAATGCAGTGGACTGTAGTGGAGTGGAGTGGAGTGGAGTGGAGTTGAATGCAGTGGATTGGAGAGGAGTGGAGTGGAGTGGAGTGGAGTTGAGCGGAATGCAGTGGAGTGGAGAGGAGTGGAATGCAGTGGACTGCAGTGGAGTGGTGAGGAGTGGACTGGAGTTTAATGCAGTGGAGTGGAGTGGAGTGGAATGCAGTGAGTGGAGTGGAGTGGACTGCAGTGGAGTGGAGAGGAGTGTAGTGGAGTGGAATGGTGTGGAGTGGAGTGGAGTGGAGTGGAGTGGAGTGGAGTGGAGTGGAGTGGAGTGGAGTGGAGTGGAGTGGAGAGGAGTGGAATGCAGAGGACTGCAGTGGAGTGGAGAGGAGTGGAGTGGAGTGGAGTGGAGTGGAGTGGAGTGGAGTGGAGTGGAGTGGAGTGGAATGGAATGCAGTGAAGTGGAGCGGAGAGGGGTGGAGTTTAGTGGAGTGGAGTGGAATGCAGTTGAGTGGAGAGGAGAGGAATGCAGTGGAGTGGAGTGGAGTGGAGTGGAGTGGAGTGGAGTGGAGTGGAGTAGAGTGGAGTGGAGTGGAGTGGAGTGGAGTGGAGTGGAGTGGAGTGGAGTGGAGTGGAGTGGAGTGGAGTGGAGTGGAGTGGAGTGGAGTTGAGTTGAATGCAGTGGAGTGGAGTGGAGTGGAATGCAGTGGAGTGGAGTGGAGTTGAATGCAGTGGAGTGGAGCGGAGTGGAGTGGAGTGGAGTGGAGTAGATTGCAGTGGACTGCAGTGGAGTGGAGAGGAGTGGAGTGGAGTGGAATGGTGTGGAGTGGAGAGGAGTGGAATGCAGTGGAGTGGAGTGGAGTGGAGTGGAGTGGAGTGGAGTGGAGTGGAGTGGAGTGGAGTGGAGTGGAGTGGAGTGGAGAGGAGTGGAGTGGAGTGGAGTGGAGTTGAGTGGAATGCAGTGGAGTGAAGTGAAGTGGAATGCAGTGCACTGGAGTGGAGTGGAGAGGAGTGGAGTGGAGTGGAGAGGAGTGGAGTGGAGTGGTGTGGAGTGGTGTGGAGTGGAGTGGAGTAGAGTGGAGTGGAGTGGAGTGGAGTGGAGTGGAGTGGAGTGGAGTGGAGTGGAGTGGAATGCAGTGGACTGCAGTGGAGTGGAGAGGAGTGGAGTGGAGTGGAGTGGAGTGGAGTGGAGTGGAGTGGAGTGGAGTGGAGCGGAGCGGAGTGAAGTGGAGTGGACTGGAGTGGAGTGGAGTGGAGTGGAGTGGAGTGGAGTGGAGTGGAGTGGAGTGGAGTGGAGTGGAATGCAGTGGACTGCAGTCGAGTGGAGAGGAGTGGAGTGGAGTGGTGTTGAGTGGAGTGGAATGTAGTGGAATGGAGTGGAATGCAGTTGAGTGGAGTGGAGTGGAATGCAGTGGAGTGGAGTGGAGTGGAATGCAGTGGAGTGGAGTGGAATGCAGTGGAGTGGAGTGGAGTGGAGTGGAATGCAGTGGACTGCAGTGGAGTGGAGAGGAGTGGAGTGGAGTTGAGTGGAGTGTAGAGGAGTGGAGTGGAGTGGAGTGGAGTGGAGTGGAGTGGAGTGGAGTGGAATGTAGTGAAGTGGAGTGGTGAGGAGTGGAGTTTAGTGGAGTGGAGTGGAATGCAGTGGAGTGGAGTGGAGTGGAATGCATTGGAGTGGAGTGGAGTGGAGAGGAGAGGAGTGGAGTGGAGTGGAGTGGAGTGGAGTGGAGTGGAGTGGAGTGGAGTGGAGTGGAGTGGAGTGGAGTGGAGTTGAGTGGAGTGGAGTGGAGTTGAATGCAGTGGAGTGGAGTGGAATGCAGTGGAGTGGAGTGGAGTGGAATGCAGTGCAGTGGAGTGGACTGCAGTGGAGTGGAGAGGAGTGGAGTGGACTGCAGTGGAGTGGAGAGGAGTGGAGTGGAGTTGAGTGGAGTTGAGTGGAATGCAGTGGAGTGAAGTGAAGTGGAATGCAGTGCACTGGAGTGGAGTGGAGAGGAGTGGAGTGGAGTGGAGAGGAGTGGAGTGGAGTGGTGTGGAGTGGAGTGGAGTGGAGTGGAGTGGAGTGGAGTGGAGTGGAGTGGAGTGGAGTGGAGTGGAATGCAGTGGACTGCAGTGGAGTGGAGAGGAGTGGAGTGGAGTGGAGTGGAGTGGAGTGGAGTGGAGCGGAGTGGAGTGAAGTGTAGTGGACTGGAGTGGAGTGGAGTGGAGTGGAGTGGAGTGGAGTGGAGTGGAGTGGAATGCAGTGGACTGCAGTGGAGTGGAGAGGAGTGGAGTGGAGTGGTGTTGAGTGGAGTGGAATGTAGTGGAATGGAGTGGAATGCAGTTGAGTGGAGTGGAGTGGAATGCAGTGGAGTGGAGTGGAGTGGAATGCAGTGGAGTGGAGTGGAGTGGAATGCAGTGGAGTGGAGTGGAGGGGAGTGGAGTGGAGTGGACTGCAGTGGACTGCAGTGGACTGCAGTGGAGTGGAGAAGAGTGGAGTGGAGTTGAGTGGAGTGGAGAGGAGTGGAGTTGAGTGGAGTGGAGTGGAATGCAGTGGAGTGGAGTGGAGTGGAGTTGAATGCAGTGGACTGCAGTGGAGTGGAGAGGAGTGGAGTGGAGTTGAGTGGAGTGGAGAGGAGTGGAGTGGAGTGGAGTGGAGTGGAGTGGAGTGGAGTGGAGTGGAGTGGAGTGGAGTGGAATGTAGTGAAGTGGAGTGGTGAGGAGTGGAGTTTAGTGGAGTGGAGTGGAATGCAGTGGAGTGGAGTGGAGTGGAATGCATTGGAGTGGAGTGGAGTGGAGAGGAGAGTAGTGGAGTGGAGTGGACTGCAGTGGAGTGGAGAGGAGTGGAGTGGAGTTGAGTGGAGTGGAGAGGAGTGGAGTGGAGTGGAGTGGAGTGGAGTGGAGTGGAGTGGAGTGGAGTGGAGTGGAGTGGAATGTAGTGAAGTGGAGTGGTGAGGAGTGGAGTTTAGTGGAGTGGAGTGGAATGCAGTGGAGTGGAGTGGAGTGGAATGCATTGGAGTGGAGTGGAGTGGAGAGGAGAGTAGTGGAGTGGAGTGGAGTGGAGTGGAGTGGAGTGGAGTGGAGTGGAGTGGAGTGGAGTGGAGTGGAGTTGAGTGGAGTGGAGTGGAGTTGAATGCAGTGGAGTGGAGTGGAATGCAGTGGAGTGGAGTGGAGTGGAATGCAGTGCAGTGGAGTGGACTGCAGTGGAGTGGAGAGGAGTGGAGTGGAGTTGAGTGGAGTGGAGAGGAGTGGAGTGGAGTGGAGTGGAGTGGAATGCAGTGGAGAGGAGTGGAGTGGAGTGGCCTGCAGTGGACTGCATTGGACTGCAGTGTAGTGGAGAGGAGTGGAGTGGAGTTGAGTGGAGTGGAGAGGAGTGGAGTGGAGTGGAGTGAAATGCAGTGAAGTAGAGTGGAGAGGAGTGGAGTTTAGTGGAGTGGAGTGGAATGCAGTGGAGTGGAGTGGAGTGGAATGCAGTGGAGTGGAGTGGAGTGGAGTGGAGTGGAGTTGAATGCAGTGGAGTGGAGTGGAATGCAGTGGAGTGGAGTGGAGTGGAATGCAGTGGAGTGGAGTGGAGAGGAGTGGAGTGTAGTGGAGTGGAGTGGAGTGGAGTGGAGTGGAGTGGAGTGGAGTGGAGTGGAGTGGAGTGGAGTGGAGTTGAGATGATTGCAGTGGACTGCAGTAAAGTGGAGTGGAGTAGAGTGGAGTGGAGTGGAATGTAGTGAAGTGGAGTGGAGAGGAGTGGAGTTTAGTGGAGTGGAGTGGACTGCAGTGGAGTGGAGAGGAGTGGAGTGGAGTGGAATGGTGTGGAGTGGAGTGGAGTGGAGTGGAGTGGAGTGGAGTGGAGTGGAGTGGAGTGGAGAGGAGTGGAATGCAGAGGACTGCAGTGGAGTGGAGAGGAGTGGAGTGGAGTGGAGTGGAGTGGAGTGGAGTTGAGTGGAGTGGAGTGGAGTGGAGTCGAGTGGAGTGGAGTGGAGTTGAGTGGAGTGGAATGGAATGCAGTGAAGTGGAGCGGAGAGGGGTGGAGTTTAGTGGAGTGGAGTGGAATGCAGTTGAGTGGAGAGGAGAGGAATGCAGTGGAGTGGAGTGGAGTGGAGTGGAGTGGAGTGGAGTGGAGTGGAGTGGAGTGGAGTGGAGTTGAATGCAGTGGAGTGGAGTGGAGTGGAATTGAGTGGAATGCAGTGGAGTGGAGTGGAGTGGAATGCATTGGAGTGGAGTGGAGTTGAATGCAGTGGAGTGGAGCGGAGTGGAGTGGAGTGGAGTGGAGTAGATTGCAGTGGACTGCAGTGGAGTGGAGAGGAGTGGAGTGGAGTGGAATGGTGTGGAGTGGAGTGGAGTGGAGTGGAGTGGAGTGGAGTGGAGTGGAGTGGAGTGGAGTTGAATGCAGTGGAGTGGAGCGGAGTGGAGTGGAGTGGAGTGGAGTAGATTGCAGTGGACTGCAGTGGAGTGGAGAGGAGTGGAGTGGAGTGGAATGGTGTGGAGTGGAGTGGAGTTGAGTGGAGAGGAGTGGAGTGGAGTGGAGTGGAGTGGAGTGGAGAGGAGAGGAGTGGAATGCAGAGGACTGCAGTTGAGTGGAGAGGAGTGGAGTGGAGTGGAGTGGAGTGGAGTGGAGTGGAGTGGAGTGGAGTGGAGTGGAGTGGAGTGGAGTGGAGTGGAGAGGAGTGGAATGCAGTGGACAGCAGTGGAGTGGAGTGGAGAGGAGTGGAGTGGAGTGGAGTGGAGTGGAGTGGAGTGGAGTGGAGTGGAGTGGAGTGGAGTGGAGTGGAGTGGAGAGGAGAGGAGTGGAATGCAGTGGACTGTAGTGGAGTGGAGTGGAGTGGAGTGCAGTTGAATGCAGTGGAGTGGAGAAGAGTGGAGTGGAGTGGAGTGGAGTGGAGTGGAGTTTAGCGGAATGCAGTGGAGTGAAGTGGAGTGGAATGCAGTGGACTGGAGTGGAGTGGAATGCAGTGGAGTGGTGTGGAGTGGAGTATAGTGGAGTGGAATGCAGTGGACTGTAGTGGAGTGGAGTGGAGTGGAGTGGAGTTGAATGCAGTGGATTGGAGAGGAGTGGAGTGGAGTGGAGTGGAGTTGAGCGGAATGCAGTGGAGTGGAGAGGAGTGGAATGCAGTGGACTGCAGTGGAGTGGTGAGGAGTGGACTGGAGTTGAATGCAGTGGAGTGGAGCGGAGTGGAGTGGAGTGGAGTAGATTGCAGTGGACTGCAGTGGAGTGGAGAGGAGTGGAGTGGAGTGGAATGGTGTGGAGTGGAGTGGAGTGGAGTGGAGTGGAGTGGAGTGGAGTGGAGTGGAGTGGAGTTGAGTGGAGTGGAGTGGAGTGGAGAGGAGTGGAATGCAGAGGACTGCAGTGAAGTGGAGAGGAGTGGAGTGGAGTGGAGTGGAGTGGAGTGGAGTGGAGTGGAGTGGAGTGGAGTGGAGTGGAGTGGAGAGGAGTGGAATGCAGTGGACTGCAGTGGAGTGGAGAGGAGTGGAGTGGAGTGGAGTGGAGTGGAGTGGAGTGGAGTTAAGTGGAGTGGAGTGGAGTGGAGAGGAGAGGAGTGGAATGCAGTGGACTGTAGTGGAGTGGAGTGGAGTGGAGTGGAGTTGAATGCAGTGGAGTGGAGAAGAGTGGAGTGGAGTGGAGTGGAGTGGAGTGGAGTTGAGCGGAATGCAGTGGAGTGAAGTGGAGTGGAATGCAGTGGACTGGAGTGGAGTGGAATGCAGTGGAGTGGTGTGGAGTGGAGTATAGTGGAGTGGAATGCAGTGGACTGTAGTGGAGTGGAGTGGAGTGGAGTGGAGTTGAATGCAGTGGATTGGAGAGGAGTGGAGTGGAGTGGAGTGGAGTTGAGCGGAATGCAGTGGAGTGGAGAGGAGTGGAATGCAGTGGACTGCAGTGGAGTGGTGAGGAGTGGACTGGAGTTGAATGCAGTGGAGTGGAGCGGAGTGGAGTGGAGTGGAGTAGATTGCAGTGGACTGCAGTGGAGTGGAGAGGAGTGTAGTGGAGTGGAATGGTGTGGAGTGGAGTGGAGTGGAGTGGAGTGGAGTGGAGTGGAGTGGAGTGGAGTGGAGTGGAGTGGAGAGGAGTGGAATGCAGAGGACTGCAGTGGAGTGGAGAGGAGTGGAGTGGAGTGGAGTGGAGTGGAGTGGAGTGGAGTGGAGTGGAGTGGAGTGGAGTGGAATGGAATGCAGTGAAGTGGAGCGGAGAGGGGTGGAGTTTAGTGGAGTGGAGTGGAATGCAGTTGAGTGGAGAGGAGAGGAATGCAGTGGAGTGGAGTGGAGTGGAGTGGAGTGGAGTGGAGTGGAGTGGAGTGGAGTGGAGTGGAGTGGAGTGGAGTTGAGTTGAATGCAGTGGAGTGGAGTGGAGTGGAGTTGAGTGGAATGCAGTGGAGTGGAGTGGAGTGGAATGCAGTGGAGTGGAGTTGAATGCAGTGGAGTGGAGCGGAGTGGAGTGGAGTGGAGTGGAGTAGATTGCAGTGGACTGCAGTGGAGTGGAGAGGAGTGGAGTGGAGTGGAATGGTGTGGAGTGGAGTGGAGTGGAGTGGAGAGGAGTGGAGTGGAGTGGAGTGGAGTTGAGCGGAATGCAGTGGAGTGGAGAGGAGTGGAATGCAGTGGACTGCAGTGGAGTGGTGAGGAGTGGACTGGAGTTGAATGCAGTGGAGTGGAGCGGAGTGGAGTGGAGTGGAGTAGATTGCAGTGGAGTGGAGTGGAGTGGAGTGGAGTGGAGTGGAGTGGAGTGGAGTGGAGTGGAGTGGAGTGGAGTGGAGTGGAATGCAGTGGACTGCAGTGGAGTGGAGAGGAGTGGAGTGGAGTGGAGTGGAATGCAGTGGAGTGGAGTGGAGTGGAATGCAGTGGAGTGGAGTGGAGTGGAGTGGAGTGGAGTGGAGTGGAGTGGAGTGTAATGCAGTGGAGTGGAGTGGAGTGGAATGAAGTGGAGTGGAGTGGAGTGGAATGCAGTGGAATGCAGTGGAGTTGAGAGGAGTGGAATGCAGTGGAATGCAGTGGAGTGGAGCGGAGTGGAGTGGAGTGGAGTGGAGTGGAGTGGAGTGGAGTGGAGATTAGAAGAATGCAGTGGACTGCAGTGGAGTGGAGAGGAGTGGAGTGGAGTGGAGTGGAGTGGAGTGGAGTGGAGTGGAATGGAGTGGAGTGGAATGCAGTGGAGTGGAGTGGAGTGGAATGCAGTGGAGTGGAGTGGAGTGGACTGCAGTGGAGTGGAGAGGAGTGGAGTGGAGTGGAGTGGAATGCAGATGAGTGGAGTGGAGTGGAGTGGAATGCAGTGGAGTGGAGTGGAGTGGAGTGGAGTGGAGTGGAGTGGAGTGGAGTGGAGTGGAATGCAGTGGAGTGGAATGCAGTGGAGTGGAGTGGAGTGGAATGCAGTGGAGTGGAGAGGAGTGGAATGCAGTCGAGTGGAGTGGAGTGGAGTGGAGTGGAGTGTAGTGGAGTGGAATGGAGTGGAGTGGAGTGGAGTGGAGTGGAGATGAGATGAATGCAGTGGACTGCAGTGGAGTGGAGAGGAGTGGAGTGGAGTGGAGTGGAGTGGAGTGGAGTGGAGTGGAATGGAGTGGAGTGGAATGCAGTGGAGTGGAGTGGAGTGGAATGCAGTGGAGTGGAGTGGAGTGGAGTGGAGTGGAGTGGAGTGGAGTGGAGTGGAGTGGAGTGGAGTGGAATGCAGTGGACTGCAGTGGAGTGGAGTGGAGTGGAGTGGAGTGGAGTGGAGTGGAGTGGTGTGGGGTGGGGTGGAGTGGAGTGGAGTGGAGTGGAGTGGAGTGGAGTGGAGTGGAATGCAGTGGAGTGGAATGCAGTGGAGTGGAGTGGAGTGGAATGCAGTTGAGTGGAGAGGAGTGGAATGCAGTGGAGTGGAGTGGAGTGGAGTGGATTGGAGTGGAGTGGAGTGGAGTGGAGTGGAGTGGAGTGGAGTGGAGTGGAGTGGAGTGGAGTGGAGTGGAGTGGAATGGAGTGGAGTGGAATGCAGTGGAGTGGAGTGGAGTGGAATGCAGTGGAGTGGAGTGGAGTGGAATGCAGTGGAGTGGAGTGGAGTGGAGAGGAGTGGAGTGGAGTGGAGTGGAGTGGAGTGGAGTGGAGTGGAGTGGAGTGGAGTGGAGTGGAGTGGAGTGGAGTGGAGTGGAGAGGAGTGGAATGCAGTGGACTGCAGTGGAGTGGAGTGGGGTGGAGTGGAGTGGAGTGGAGTGGAGTGGAGTGGAGTGGAGTGGAATGCAGTGGAATGCAGTGGATTGGAGTGGAATGCAGTGGAGTGGAGTGGAGTGGAGTGGAATGCAGTGGAGTGGAGTGGAGTGGAGTGGAGAGGAGTGGAGTGGAGTGGAGTGGAATGCAGTGGAGTGGAGTGGAGTGGAGTGGAGTGGAGTGGAGTGGAGTGGAGTGGAGTGGAGTGGAGATGAGATGAATGCAGTGGACTGCAGTGGAGTGGAGAGGAGTGGAGTGGAGTGGAGTGGAGTGGAGTGGAGTGGAGTGGAGTGGAATGCAGTGGAGTGGAGTGGAGTGGAATGCAGTGGAGTGGAGTGGAGTGGAGTGGAGTGGAGTGGAGTGGAGTGGAGTGGAGTGGAGTGGAGTGGAGTGGAATGCAGTGGACTGCAGTGGAGTGGAGTGGAGTGGAGTGGAGTGGAGTGGTGTGGGGTGGGGTTGAGTGGAGTGGAGTGGAGTGGAGTGGAGTGGAGTGGAGTGGAATGCAGTGGAGTGGAATGCAGTGGAGTGGAGTGGAGTGGAATGCAGTTGAGTGGAGAGGAGTGGAATGCAGTGGAGTGGAGTGGAGTGGAGTGGATTGGAGTGGAGTGGAGTGGAGTGGAGTGGAGTGGAGTGGAGTGGAGTGGAGTGGAGTGGAGTGGAGATGAGATGAGATGAGATGAGATGAATGCAGTGGACTGCAGTGGAGTGGAGAGGAGTGGAGTGGAGTGGAGTGGAGTGGAGTGGAGTGGAATGGAGTGGAGTGGAATGCAGTGGAGTGGAGTGGAGTGGAATGCAGTGGAGTGGAGTGGAGTGGAGAGGAGTGGAGTGGAGTGGAGTGGAGTGGAGTGGAGTGGAGTGGAGTGGAGTGGAGTGGAGTGGAGTGGAGTGGAGAGGAGTGGAATGCAGTGGACTGCAGTGGAGTGGAGTGGAGTGGAGTGGAGTGGAGTGGAGTGGAGTGGAGTGGAGTGGAGTGGAGTGGAATGCAGTGGAATGCAGTGGATTGGAGTGGAATGCAGTGGAGTGGAGTGGAGTGGAGTGGAGAGGAGTGGAGTGGAGTGGAGTGGAATGCAGTGGAGTGGAGTGGAGTGGAGTGGAGTGGAGTGGAGTGGAGTGGAGTGGAGTGGAGTGGATTGGAATGCAGTGGAGTGGAGTGGAGTGGAATGCAGTGGAGTGGAGTGGAGAGGAGTGGAGTGGAGTGGAGTGGAGTGGAGTGGAATGCAGTAGAGTGGAGAGGAGTGGAGTGGAGTGGAGAGGAGTGGAGTGGAGTGGAGTGGAGTGGAGTGGAGTGGAGTGGAGTGGAGTGGAGTGGAGTGGAGTGGAGTAGAGTGGAGTGGAATGCAGTGGAGTGAAGTGAAGTGGAATGCAGTGGACTGGAGTGGAGTGGAGTGGAGAGGAGAGGAGTGGAGTGGAGTGGAGTGGTGTGGAGTAGAGTGGAGTGGAGTGGAGTGGAGTGGAGTTGAATGCAGTGGACTGCAGTGGAGTGGAGAGGAGTGGAGTGGAGTGGAGTGGAGTGGAGTGGAGTGGAGTGGAGTGGAGTGGAGTGGAGTGGAGTGGAGTGGAGAGGAGTGGAGAGGAGTGGAATGCAGTGGAGTGGAGTGGAATGCAGTGGAGTGGAGTGGAATGCAGTGGAGTGGAGTGGAATGCATTGGAGTGGAGTGGAATGCAGTGGAGTGGAGTGGAGTGGAATGCAGTGGAGTGGAGTGGAGTGGAATGCAGTGGAGTGGAGTGGAGTGGAGTGGAGTGGAGTGGAGTGGAGTGGAGTGGAGTGGAGTGGAGTGGAGCAGAGTGGAGAGGAGTGGAATGCAGTGGAGTAGAGTTGAATGCAGTGGAGTGGAGTGGAGCTGAGTGGAGTGCAGTGGAGTGGAGTGGAGTGGAGTGGAGTGGAGTGGAGTGGAGTGGAGTGGAGTGGAGTGGAGTGGAGTGGAGTGGAGTGGAGTGGAGTGGAGTGGAGTGGAATGCAGTGAGTGGAGTGGAGTGGAGTGGAGTGGAGTGGAATGCAGTGGAGTGGAGTGGAGTGGAGTGGAGTGGAGTGGAGTGGAGTGGAGTGGAGTGGAGTGGAGTGGAGTGGTGTGGAGTGGAGTGGAGTGGAGTGGAGTGGAATGCTGTGGAGTGGAGTGGAGTGGAATGCTGTGGAGTGGAGTGGAGTGGAGTGAAGTGGAGTGGAGTGGAGTGGAGTGGAGTGGAGTGGAGTGGAGTGGAGTGGAGTGGAGTGGAGTGGAGTGGAGTGGAGTGGAGAGGAGTGGAGAGGAGTGGAATGCAGTGGAGTGGAGTGGAATGCAGTGGAGTGGAGTGGAGTGGAGTGGAGTGGAGTGGAGTGGAGTGGAGTGGAGTGGAGTGGAGTGGAGTGGAATGGAATGCAGTGAAGTAGAGCGGAGAGGGGTGGAGTTTAGTGGAGTGGAGTGGAATGCAGTGGAGTGGAGAGGAGTGGAATGCAGTGGAGTGGAGTGGAGTGGAGTGGAGTGGAGTGGAGTGGAGTGGAGTGGAGTGGAGTGGAGTGGAGTGGAGTGGAGTGGAGTGGAGTGGAGAGGAGTGGAGTGGAGTGGAGTTGAGTGGAATGCAGTGGAGTGAAGTGAAGTGGAATGCAGTGCACTGGAGTGGAGTGGAGAGGAGTGGAGTGGAGTGGAGAGGAGTGGAGTGGAGTGGTGTGGAGTGGAGTGGAGTGGAGTGGAGTGGAGTGGAGTGGAGTGGAGTGGAGTGGAGTGGAGTGGAGTGGAGTGGAGTGGAATGCAGTGGACTGCAGTGGAGTGGAGAGGAGTGGAGTGGAGTGGAGTGGAGTGGAGTGGAGTGGAGTGGAGTGGAGTGGAGTGGAGTGGAGTGGAATGCAGTGGACTGCAGTCGAGTGGAGAGGAGTGGAGTGGAGTGGTGTTGAGTGGAGTGGAATGTAGTGGAATGGAGTGGAATGCAGTTGAGTGGAGTGGAGTGGAATGCAGTGGAGTGGAGTGGAGTGGAATGCAGTGGAGTGGAGTGGAGGGGAGTGGAGTGGAGTGGACTGCAGTGGACTGCAGTGGACTGCAGTGGAGTGGAGAAGAGTGGAGTGGAGTTGAGTGGAGTGGAGAGGAGTGGAGTTGAGTGGAGTGGAGTGGAATGCAGTGGAGTGGAGTGGAGTGGAGTGGAATGCAGTGGACTGCAGTGGAGTGGAGAGGAGTGGAGTGGAGTTGAGTGGAGTGGAGAGGAGTGGAGTGGAGTGGAGTGGAGTGGAGTGGAATGTAGTGAAGTGGAGTGGTGAGGAGTGGAGTTTAGTGGAGTGGAGTGGAATGCAGTGGAGTGGAGTGGAGTGGAATGCATTGGAGTGGAGTGGAGTGGAGAGGAGAGGAGTGGAGTGGAGTGGAGTGGAGTGGAGTGGAGTGGAGTGGAGTGGAGTGGAGTGGAGTGGAGTGGAGTGGAGTGGAGTGGAGTGGAGTGGAGTTGAGTGGAGTGGAGTGGAGTTGAATGCAGTGGAGTGGAGTGGAATGCAGTGGAGTGGAGTGGAGTGGAATGCAGTGCAGTGGAGTGGACTGCAGTGGAGTGGAGAGGAGTGGAGTGGACTGCAGTGGAGTGGAGAGGAGTGGAGTTGAGTGGAGTGGAGAGGGGTGGAATTTAGTGGAGTGGAGTGGAATGCAGTGGAGTGGAGAGGAGTGGAATGCAGTGGAATGCAGTGGAGTGGAGTGGAGTGGAGTGGAGTGGAGTGGAGTGGAGTGGAGTGGAGTGGAGTGGAGAGGAGTGGAGTGGAGTGGAGTGGAGTTGAGTGGAATGCAGTGGAGTGAAGTGAAGTGGAATGCAGTGCACAGAAGTGGAGTGGAGAGGAGTGGAGTGGAGTGGTGTGGAGTGGAGTGGAGTGGAGTGGAGTGGAGTGGAGTGGAGTGGAGTGGAGTGGAGTGGAGTGGAGTGGAGTGGAATGCAGTGGAGTGGAGAGGAGTGGAGTGGAGTGGAGTGGAGTGGAGTGGAGTGGAGTGGAGTGGAGTGGAGCGGAGTGGAGTGAAGTGGAGTGGACTGGAGTGGAGTGGAGTGGAGTGGAGTGGAGTGGAGTGGAGTGGAGTGGAGTGGAGTGGAGTGGAGTGGAGTGGAATGCAGTGGACTGCAGTGGAGTGGAGAGGAGTGGAGTGGAGTGGTGTTGAGTGGAGTGGAATGTAGTGGAATGGAGTGGAATGCAGTTGAGTGGAGTGGAGTGGAATGCAGTGGAGTGGAGTGGAGTGGAATGCAGTGGAGTGGAGTGGAGGGGAGTGGTGTGGAGTGGACTGCAGTGGACTGCAGTGGACTGCAGTGGAGTGGAGAAGAGTGGAGTGGAGTTGAGTGGAGTGGAGAGGAGTGGAGTTGAGTGGAGTGGAGTGGAATGCAGTGGAGTGGAGTGGAGTGGAGTGGAATGCAGTGGACTGCAGTGGAGTGGAGAGGAGTGGAGTGGAGTTGAGTGGAGTGGAGAGGAGTGGAGTGGAGTGGAGTGGAGTGGAGTGGAATGCAGTAGAGTGGAGAGGAGTGGAGTGGAGTGGAGAGGAGTGGAGTGGAGTGGAGTGGAGTGGAGTGGAGTGGAGTGGAGTGGAGTGGAGTGGAGTGGAGTGGAGTAGAGTGGAGTGGAATGCAGTGGAGTGAAGTGAAGTGGAATGCAGTGGACTGGAGTGGAGTGGAGTGGAGAGGAGAGGAGTGGAGTGGAGTGGAGTGGTGTGGAGTAGAGTGGAGTGGAGTGGAGTGGAGTGGAGTTGAATGCAGTGGACTGCAGTGGAGTGGAGAGGAGTGGAGTGGAGTGGAGTGGAGTGGAGTGGAGTGGAGTGGAGTGGAGTGGAGTGGAGTGGAGTGGAGAGGAGTGGAGAGGAGTGGAATGCAGTGGAGTGGAGTGGAATGCAGTGGAGTGGAGTGGAATGCAGTGGAGTGGAGTGGAATGCATTGGAGTGGAGTGGAATGCAGTGGAGTGGAGTGGAGTGGAATGCAGTGGAGTGGAGTGGAGTGGAATGCAGTGGAGTGGAGTGGAGTGGAGTGGAGTGGAGTGGAGTGGAGTGGAGTGGAGTGGAGTGGAGTGGAGCAGAGTGGAGAGGAGTGGAATGCAGTGGAGTAGAGTTGAATGCAGTGGAGTGGAGTGGAGCTGAGTGGAGTGCAGTGGAGTGGAGTGGAGTGGAGTGGAGTGGAGTGGAGTGGAGTGGAGTGGAGTGGAGTGGAGTGGAGTGGAGTGGAGTGGAGTGGAGTGGAGTGGAGTGGAATGCAGTGAGTGGAGTGGAGTGGAGTGGAGTGGAGTGGAATGCAGTGGAGTGGAGTGGAGTGGAGTGGAGTGGAGTGGAGTGGAGTGGAGTGGAGTGGAGTGGAGTGGAGTGGTGTGGAGTGGAGTGGAGTGGAGTGGAGTGGAATGCTGTGGAGTGGAGTGGAGTGGAATGCTGTGGAGTGGAGTGGAGTGGAGTGAAGTGGAGTGGAGTGGAGTGGAGTGGAGTGGAGTGGAGTGGAGTGGAGTGGAGTGGAGTGGAGTGGAGTGGAGTGGAGTGGAGAGGAGTGGAGAGGAGTGGAATGCAGTGGAGTGGAGTGGAATGCAGTGGAGTGGAGTGGAGTGGAGTGGAGTGGAGTGGAGTGGAGTGGAGTGGAGTGGAGTGGAGTGGAGTGGAATGGAATGCAGTGAAGTAGAGCGGAGAGGGGTGGAGTTTAGTGGAGTGGAGTGGAATGCAGTGGAGTGGAGAGGAGTGGAATGCAGTGGAGTGGAGTGGAGTGGAGTGGAGTGGAGTGGAGTGGAGTGGAGTGGAGTGGAGTGGAGTGGAGTGGAGTGGAGTGGAGTGGAGTGGAGTGGAGAGGAGTGGAGTGGAGTGGAGTTGAGTGGAATGCAGTGGAGTGAAGTGAAGTGGAATGCAGTGCACTGGAGTGGAGTGGAGAGGAGTGGAGTGGAGTGGAGAGGAGTGGAGTGGAGTGGTGTGGAGTGGAGTGGAGTGGAGTGGAGTGGAGTGGAGTGGAGTGGAGTGGAGTGGAGTGGAGTGGAGTGGAGTGGAGTGGAATGCAGTGGACTGCAGTGGAGTGGAGAGGAGTGGAGTGGAGTGGAGTGGAGTGGAGTGGAGTGGAGTGGAGTGGAGTGGAGTGGAGTGGAGTGGAATGCAGTGGACTGCAGTCGAGTGGAGAGGAGTGGAGTGGAGTGGTGTTGAGTGGAGTGGAATGTAGTGGAATGGAGTGGAATGCAGTTGAGTGGAGTGGAGTGGAATGCAGTGGAGTGGAGTGGAGTGGAATGCAGTGGAGTGGAGTGGAGGGGAGTGGAGTGGAGTGGACTGCAGTGGACTGCAGTGGACTGCAGTGGAGTGGAGAAGAGTGGAGTGGAGTTGAGTGGAGTGGAGAGGAGTGGAGTTGAGTGGAGTGGAGTGGAATGCAGTGGAGTGGAGTGGAGTGGAGTGGAATGCAGTGGACTGCAGTGGAGTGGAGAGGAGTGGAGTGGAGTTGAGTGGAGTGGAGAGGAGTGGAGTGGAGTGGAGTGGAGTGGAGTGGAATGTAGTGAAGTGGAGTGGTGAGGAGTGGAGTTTAGTGGAGTGGAGTGGAATGCAGTGGAGTGGAGTGGAGTGGAATGCATTGGAGTGGAGTGGAGTGGAGAGGAGAGGAGTGGAGTGGAGTGGAGTGGAGTGGAGTGGAGTGGAGTGGAGTGGAGTGGAGTGGAGTGGAGTGGAGTGGAGTGGAGTGGAGTGGAGTTGAGTGGAGTGGAGTGGAGTTGAATGCAGTGGAGTGGAGTGGAATGCAGTGGAGTGGAGTGGAGTGGAATGCAGTGCAGTGGAGTGGACTGCAGTGGAGTGGAGAGGAGTGGAGTGGACTGCAGTGGAGTGGAGAGGAGTGGAGTTGAGTGGAGTGGAGAGGGGTGGAATTTAGTGGAGTGGAGTGGAATGCAGTGGAGTGGAGAGGAGTGGAATGCAGTGGAATGCAGTGGAGTGGAGTGGAGTGGAGTGGAGTGGAGTGGAGTGGAGTGGAGTGGAGTGGAGTGGAGAGGAGTGGAGTGGAGTGGAGTGGAGTTGAGTGGAATGCAGTGGAGTGAAGTGAAGTGGAATGCAGTGCACAGAAGTGGAGTGGAGAGGAGTGGAGTGGAGTGGTGTGGAGTGGAGTGGAGTGGAGTGGAGTGGAGTGGAGTGGAGTGGAGTGGAGTGGAGTGGAGTGGAGTGGAGTGGAATGCAGTGGAGTGGAGAGGAGTGGAGTGGAGTGGAGTGGAGTGGAGTGGAGTGGAGTGGAGTGGAGTGGAGCGGAGTGGAGTGAAGTGGAGTGGACTGGAGTGGAGTGGAGTGGAGTGGAGTGGAGTGGAGTGGAGTGGAGTGGAGTGGAGTGGAGTGGAGTGGAATGCAGTGGACTGCAGTGGAGTGGAGAGGAGTGGAGTGGAGTGGTGTTGAGTGGAGTGGAATGTAGTGGAATGGAGTGGAATGCAGTTGAGTGGAGTGGAGTGGAATGCAGTGGAGTGGAGTGGAGTGGAATGCAGTGGAGTGGAGTGGAGGGGAGTGGTGTGGAGTGGACTGCAGTGGACTGCAGTGGACTGCAGTGGAGTGGAGAAGAGTGGAGTGGAGTTGAGTGGAGTGGAGAGGAGTGGAGTTGAGTGGAGTGGAGTGGAATGCAGTGGAGTGGAGTGGAGTGGAGTGGAATGCAGTGGACTGCAGTGGAGTGGAGAGGAGTGGAGTGGAGTTGAGTGGAGTGGAGAGGAGTGGAGTGGAGTGGAGTGGAGTGGAGTGGAATGTAGTGAAGTGGAGTGGTGAGGAGTGGAGTTTAGTGGAGTGGAGTGGAATGCAGTGGAGTGGAGTGGAGTGGAATGCATTGGAGTGGAGTGGAGTGGAATGCATTGGAGTGGAGTGGAGTGGAGTGGAGTGGAGTGGAGTGGAGTGGAGTGGAGTGGAGTGGAGTGGAGTGGAGTGGAGTAGAGTGGAGTGGAGTTGAATGCAGTGGAGTGGAGTGGAGTGGAGTGGAATGTAGTGAAGTGGAGTGGTGAGGAGTGGAGTTTAGTGGAGTGGAGTGGAATGCAGTGGAGTGGAGTGGAGTGGAATGCATTGGAGTGGAGTGGAGTGGAGAGGAGAGGTGTGGAGTGGAGTGGAGTGGAGTGGAGTGGAGTGGAGTGGAATGCAGTGGAGAGGAGTGGAGTGGAGTGGCCTGCAGTGGACTGCATTGGACTGCAGTGTAGTGGAGAGGAGTGGAGTGGAGTTGAGTGGAGTGGAGAGGAGTGGAGTGGAGTGGAGTGGAGTGAAATGCAGTGAAGTAGAGTGGAGAGGAGTGGAGTTTAGTGGAGTGGAGTGGAATGCAGTGGAGTGGAGTGGAGTGGAATGCAGTGGAGTGGAGTGGAGTGGAGTGGAGTTGAATGCAGTGGAGTGGAGTGGAATGCAGTGGAGTGGAGTGGAGTGGAATGCAGTGGAGTGGAGTGGAGAGGAGTGGAGTGGAGTGGAGTGGAGTGGAGTGGAGTGGAGTGGAGTGGAGTGGAGTGGAGTGGAGTTGAGATGATTGCAGTGGACTGCAGTAAAGTGGAGTGGAGTAGAGTGGAGTGGAGTGGAATGTAGTGAAGTGGAGTGGAGAGGAGTGGAGTTTAGTGGAGTGGAGTAGAATGCAGTGGAGTGGAGTGGAGTGGAATGCATAGGAGTGGAGTGGAGTGGAGTGGAGTGGAGTGGAGTGGAGTGGAGTGCAGTGGAGTGGAGTTGAATGCAGTGGAGTGGAGTGGAATGCAGTGGAGTGGACTGCAGTGGAGTGGAGAGGAGTGGAGTGGAGTTGAGTGGAGTGGAGAGGAGTGGAGTGGAGTTGAGTGGAGTGGAGAGGAGTGGAGTGGAGTGGAGTGGAGTGGAATGCAGTGGAGAGGAGTGGAGTGGAGTGGCCTGCAGTGGACTGCAGTGGACTGCAGTGGAGTGGAGAGGAGTGGAGTGGAGTGGACTGGAGTGGAGTGGAGTTGAGATGATTGCAGTGGACTGCAGTAAAGTGGAGTGGAGTAGAGTGGAGTGGAGTGGAATGTAGTGAAGTGGAGTGGAGAGGAGTGGAGTTTAGTGGAGTGGAGTGGAATGCAGTGGAGTGGAGTGGAGTGGAATGCATTGGAGTGGAGTGGAGTGGAGTGGAGTGGAGTGGAGTGGAGTCGAGTGGAGTTGAATGCAGTGGAGTGGAGTGGAATGCAGTGGAGTGGACTGCAGTGGAGTGGAGAGGAGTGGAGTGGAGTTGAGTGGAGTGGAGAGGAGTGGAGTGGAGTTGAGTGGAGTGGAGAGGAGTGGAGTGGAGTGGAGTGGAGTGGAGTGGAATGCAGTGGAGAGGAGTGGAGGGAGTGGCCTGCAGTGGACTGCAGTGGACTGCAGTGGAGTGGAGAGGAGTGGAGTGGAGTTGAGTGGAGTGGAGAGGAGTGGAGTGGAGTGGAGTGGAGTGAAATGCAGTGAAGTAGAGTGGAGAGGAGTGGAGTTTAGTGGAGTGGAGTGGAATGCAGTGGAGTGGAGTGGAGTGGAATGCAGTGGAGTGGAGTGGAGTGGAGTGGAGTGGAGTGGAGTGGAGTTGAATGCAGTGGAGTGGAGTGGAATGCAGTGGAGTGGAGTGGAGTGGAATGCAGTGGAGTGGAGTGGAGAGGAGTGGAGTGGAGTGGAGTGGAGTGGAGTGGAGTGGAGTGGAGTGGAGTGGAGTGGAGTGGAGTGGAGTGGAGTTGAGATGAATGCAGTGGACTGCAGTAAAGTGGAGTGGAGTAGAGTGGAGTGGAGTGGAGTGGAGTGGAGTTGAATGCAGTGGAGTGGAGTGGAATGCAGTAGAGTGGAGTGGAGTGGAATGCAGTGGATTGGAGTGGAGTGGAGTGGAGTGGAATGCAGTGGAGTGGAGTGGAGTGGAATGCAGTGGAGTGGAGTGGAGTGGAGTGGAGTGGAGTGAAGTGGAGTGGACTGGAGTTGAGTGGAGTGGAGAGGAGTGGAGTTTAGTGGAGTGGAGTGGAATGCAGTGGAGTGGAGTGGAGTGGAGTGGAGTGGAATGCAGTGGACTGCAGTGGAGTGGAGAGGAGTGGAGTGGAGTTGAGTGGAGTGGAGAGGAGTGGAGTGGAGTGGAGTGGAGTGGAGTGGAATGTAGTGAAGTGGAGTGGTGAGGAGTGGAGTTTAGTGGAGTGGAGTGGAATGCAGTGGAGTGGAGTGGAGTGGAATGCATTGGAGTGGAGTGGAGTGGAATGCATTGGAGTGGAGTGGAGTGGAGTGGAGTGGAGTGGAGTGGAGTGGAGTGGAGTGGAGTGGAGTGGAGTGGAGTGGAGTGGAGTGGAGTGGAGTGGAGTTGAATGCAGTGGAGTGGAGTGGAGTGGAGTGGAATGTAGTGAAGTGGAGTGGTGAGGAGTGGAGTTTAGTGGAGTGGAGTGGAATGCAGTGGAGTGGAGTGGAGTGGAATGCATTGGAGTGGAGTGGAGTGGAGAGGAGAGGAGTGGAGTGGAGTGGAGTGGAGTGGAGTGGAATGCAGTGGACTGCAGTGGAGTGGAGTGGCCTGCAGTGGACTGCATTGGACTGCAGTGTAGTGGAGAGGAGTGGAGTGGAGTTGGGTGGAGTGGAGAGGAGTGGAGTGGAGTGGAGTGGAGTGAAATGCAGTGAAGTAGAGTGGAGAGGAGTGGCGTTTAGTGGAGTGGAGTGGAATGCAGTGGAGTGGAGTAGAGTGGAATGCAGTGGAGTGGAGTGGAGTGGAGTGGAGTTGAATGCAGTGGAGTGGAGTGGAATGCAGTGGAGTGGAGTGGAGTGGAATGCAGTGGAGTGGAGTGGAGAGGAGTGGAGTGGAGTGGAGTGGAGTGGAGTGGAGTGGAGTGGAGTGGAGTGGAGTGGAGTGGAGTGGAGTTGAGATGATTGCAGTGGACTGCAGTAAAGTGGAGTGGAGTAGAGTGGAGTGGAGTGGAATGTAGTGAAGTGGAGTGGAGAGGAGTGGAGTTTAGTGGAGTGGAGTAGAATGCAGTGGAGTGGAGTGGAGTGGAATGCATTGGAGTGGAGTGGAGTGGAGTGGAGTGGAGTGGAGTGGAATGCAGTGGAGTGGAGAGGAGTGGAGTGGAGTTGAGTGGAGTGGAGAGGAGTGGAGTGGAGTTGAGTGGAGTGGAGAGGAGTGGAGTGGAGTGGAGTGGAGTGGAGTGGAATGCAGTGGAGAGGAGTGGAGTGGAGTGGCCTGCAGTGGACTGCAGTGGACTGCAGTGGAGTGGAGAGGAGTGGAGTGGAGTGGAGTGGAGTGGAGTGGAGTTGAGATGATTGCAGTGGACTGCAGTAAAGTGGAGTGGAGTAGAGTGGAGTGGAGTGGAATGTAGTGAAGTGGAGTGGAGAGGAGTGGAGTTTAGTGGAGTGGAGTGGAATGCAGTGGAGTGGAGTGGAGTGGAATGCATTGGAGTGGAGTGGAGTGGAGTGGAGTGGAGTGGAGTGGAGTGGAGTGGAGTTGAATGCAGTGGAGTGGAGTGGAATGCAGTGGAGTGGACTGCAGTGGAGTGGAGAGGAGTGGAGTGGAGTTGAGTGGAGTGGAGAGGAGTGGAGTGGAGTTGAGTGGAGTGGAGAGGAGTGGAGTGGAGTGGAGTGGAGTGGAGTGGAATGCAGTGGAGTGGAGTGGAGTGGAGTGGAGTGGAGTGGAGTGGAGTGGAGTGGAGTGGAGTGGAGTGGAGTGGAGTGGAATGCAGTGGAGTGGAGTGGAGTGGAATGCAGTGGAGTGGAGAGGAGTGGAGTGGAGTGGAGTGGAGTGGAGTGGAGTGGAGTGGAGTGGAGTGGAGTGGAGTGAATTGGAATGCAGTGGACTGCAGTGGAGTGGAGAGGAGTGGAGTGGAGTGGAGTAGAGTGGAGTGGAGTGGAATGCAGTGGACTGGAGTGAAGTGGAATGCAGGGGAGTGGAGGTGAGTGGAGTGGAGTGGAGTGGAGTGGAATGCAGTGGAGTGGAGTGGAGTGGAACGCAGTGGAGTGGAGTGGAGTGGAGTGGAGTTGAGTGGAGTGGAGTGGAGTGGAGTGGAATGCAGTGGAGTGGAGAGGAGTGGAGTGGAGAGGAGTGGAGTGGAGTGGAGTGGTGTGGAGTGGAGTGGAGTGGAGTGGAGTGGAGTGGAGTGGAGTGGAGTGGAGTAGAGTGGAGTGGAATGCAGTGGAGTGAAGTGAATTGAAATGCAGTGGACTGGAGTGGAGTGGAGTGGAGAGGAGAGGAGTGGAGTGGAGTTGAGTGGTGTGGAGTAGAGTGGAGTGGAGTGGAGTGGAGTGGAGTTGAATGCAGTGGACTGCAGTGGAGTGGAGAGGAGTGGAGTGGAGTGGAGTGGAGTGGAGTGGAGTGGAGTGGAGTGGAGTGGAGTGGAGTGGAGTGGAGAGGAGTGGAGAGGAGTGGAATGCAGTGGAGTGGAGTGGAATGCAGTGGAGTGGAGTGGAATGCAGTGGAGTGGAGTGGAGTGGAGTGGAGTGGAGTGGAGTGGAGTGGAGTGGAGTGGAGTGGAATGGAATGCAGTGAAGTGGAGCGGAGAGGGGTGGAGTTTAGTGGAGTGGAGTGGAATGCAGTGGAGTGGAGAGGAGTGGAATGCAGTGGAATGCAGTGGAGTGGAGTGGAGTGGAGTGGAGTGGAGTGGAGTGGAGTGGAGTGGAGTGGAGTGGAGTGGAGTGGAGTGGAGTGGAGTGGAGAGGAGTGGAGTGGAGTGGAGTGGAGTTGAGTGGAATGCAGTGGAGTGAAGTGAAGTGGAATGCAGTGCACTGGAGTGGAGTGGAGAGGAGTGGAGTGGAGTGGAGAGGAGTGGAGTGGAGTGGTGTGGAGTGGAGTGGAGTGGAGTGGAGTGGAGTGGAATGGAATGCAGTGAAGTGGAGCGGAGAGGGGTGGAATGGAATGCAGTGAAGTGGAGCGGAGAGGGGTGGAGTTTAGTGGAGTGGAGTGGAATGCAGTGGAGTGGAGAGGAGTGGAATGCAGTGGAATGCAGTGGAGTGGAGTGGTGTGGAGTGGAGCGGAGTGGAGAGAAGTGGAGTGGACTGGAGTGGAGTGGAGTGGAGTGGAGTGGAGTGGAATGCAGTGGACTGCAGTGGAGTGGAGAGGAGTGGAGTGGAGTGGTGTTGAGTGGAGTGGAATGTAGTGGAATGGAGTGGAATGCAGTTGAGTGGAGTGGAGTGGAATGCAGTGGAGTGGAGTGGAGTGGAATGCAGTGGAGTGGAGTGGAGGGGAGTGGAGTGGAGTGGAGTGGAGTGGAGTGGAGTGGAGTGGAGTGGAGTGGAGTGTAGTGGAGTGGTGTGGAGTGGAGTGGAGTGAATTGGAATGCAGTGGACTGCAGTGGAGTGGAGAGGAGTGGAGTGGAGTGGAGTAGAGTGGAGTGGAGTGGAATGCAGTGGACTGGAGTGAAGTGGAATGCAGGGGAGTGGAGGTGAGTGGAGTGGAGTGGAGTGGAGTGGAATGCAGTGGAGTGGAGTGGAGTGGAATGCAGTGGAGTGGAGTGGAGTGGAGTGGAGTTGAGTGGAGTGGAGTGGAGTGGATTGGAATGCAGTGGAGTGGAGAGGAGTGGAGTGGAGAGGAGTGGAGTGGAGTGGAGTGGAGTGGAGTGGAGTGGAGTGGAGTGGAGTGGAGTGGAGTGGAGTGGAGTGGAGTGGAGTGGAGTAGAGTGGAGTGGAATGCAGTGGAGTGAAGTGAATTGAAATGCAGTGGACTGGAGTGGAGTGGAGTGGAGAGGAGAGGAGTGGAGTGGAGTTGAGTGGTGTGGAGTAGAGTGGAGTGGAGTGGAGTGGAGTGGAGTTGAATGCAGTGGACTGCAGTGGAGTGGAGAGGAGTGGAGTGGAGTGGAGTGGAGTGGAGTGGAGTGGAGTGGAGTGGAGTGGAGAGGAGTGGAGAGGAGTGGAATGCAGTGGAGTGGAGTGGAATGCAGTGGAGTGGAGTGGAATGCAGTGGAGTGGAGTGGAGTGGAGTGGAGTGGAGTGGAGTGGAGTGGAGTGGAGTGGAGTGGAGTGGAGTGGAGTGGAATGGAATGCAGTGAAGTGGAGCGGAGAAGGGTGGAGTTTAGTGGAGTGGAGTGGAATGCAGTGGAGTGGAGAGGAGTGGAATGCAGTGGAATGCAGTGGAGTGGAGTGGAGTGGAGTGGAGTGGAGTGGAGTGGAGTTGAGTGGAGTGGAGTGGAGTGGAGTGGAGTGGAGTGGAGTGGAGTGGAGTGGAGAGGAGTGGAGTGGAGTGGAGTGGAGTTGAGTGGAATGCAGTGGAGTGAAGTGAAGTGGAATGCAGTGCACTGGAGTGGAGTGGAGAGGAGTGGAGTGGAGTGGAGAGGAGTGGAGTGGAGTGGTGTGGAGTGGAGTGGAGTGGAGTGGAGTGGAGTGGAGTGGAATGCAGTGAAGTGGAGCGGAGAGGGGTGGAATGGAATGCAGTGAAGTGGAGCGGAGAGGGGTGGAGTTTAGTGGAGTGGAGTGGAATGCAGTGGAGTGGAGAGGAGTGGAATGCAGTGGAATGCAGTGGAGTGGAGTGGTGTGGAGTGGAGCGGAGTGGAGTGAAGTGGAGTGGACTGGAGTGGAGTGGAGTGGAGTGGAGTGGAGTGGAGTGGAATGCAGTGGACTGCAGTGGAGTGGAGAGGAGTGGAGTGGAGTGGTGTTGAGTGGAGTGGAATGTAGTGGAATGGAGTGGAATGCAGTTGAGTGGAGTGGAGTGGAATGCAGTGGAGTGGAGTGGAGTGGAATGCAGTGGAGTGGAGTGGAGGGGAGTGGAGTGGAGTGGACTGCAGTGGACTGCAGTGGACTGCAGTGGAGTGGATTGGAGTGGAATGCAGTGGAGTGGAGTGGAGGGGAGTGGAGTGGAGTGGACTGCAGTGGACTGCAGTGGACTGCAGTGGAGTGGAGAAGAGTGGAGTGGAGTTGAGTGGAGTGGAGAGGAGTGGAGTTGAGTGGAGTGGAGTGGAATGCAGTGGAGTGGAGTGGAATGCAGTGGACTGCAGTGGAGTGGAGAGGAGTGGAGTGGAGTTGAGTGGAGTGGAGAGGAGTGGAGTGGAGTGGAGTGGAGTGAAGTGGAATGTAGTGAAGTGGAGTGGTGAGGAGTGGAGTTTAGTGGAGTGGAGTGGAATGCAGTGGAGTGGAGTGGAGTGGAATGCATTAGAGTGGAGTGGAGTGGAGTGGAGTGGAGTGGAGTGGAGTGGAGTGGAGTGGAGTGGAGTGGAGTGGAGTGGAGTGGAGTGGAGTTGAATGCAGTGGAGTGGAGTGGAATGCAGTGGAGTGGAGTGGAGTGGAATGCAGTGGAGTGGAGTGGACTGCAGTGGAGTGGAGAGGAGTGGAGTGGAGTTGAGTGGAGTGGAGAGGAGTGGAGTGGAGTGGAGTGGAGTGGAATGCAGTGGAGAGGAGTGGAGTGGAGTGGCCTGCAGTGGACTGCAGTGGACTGCAGTGGAGTGGAGAGGAGTGGAGTGGAGTTGAGTGGAGTGGAGAGTAGTGGAGTGGAGTGGAGTGGAGTGAAATGCAGTGAAGTAGAGTGGAGTGGAGTGGAGTTGAATGCAGTGGAGTGGAGTGGAATGCAGTGGAGTGGAGTGGACTGGAATGCAGTGGAGTGGAGTGGACTGCAGTGGAGTGGAGAGGAGTGGAGTGGAGTTGAGTGGAGTGGAGAGGAGTGGAGTGGAGTGGAGTGGAATGCAGTGGAGAGGAGTGGAGTGGAGTGGCCTGCAGTGGACTGCAGTGGACTGCAGTGGAGTGGAGAGGAGTGGAGTGGAGTTGAGTGGAGTGGAGAGGAGTGGAGTGGAGTGGAGTGGAGTGAAATGCAGTGAAGTAGAGTGGAGAGGAGTGGAGTTTAGTGGAGTGGAGTGGAATGCAGTGGAGTGGAGTGGAGTGGAATGCAGTGGAGTGGAGTGGAGTGGAGTGGAGTTGAATGCAGTGGAGTGGAGTGGAATGCAGTGGAGTGGAGTGGAGTGGAATGCAGTGGAGTGGAGTGGAGAGGAGTGGAGTGGAGTGTTGTTGAGTGGAGTGGAGTGGAGTGGAGTGGAGTGGAGTGGAGTGGAGTTGAGATGAATGCAGTGGACTGCAGTAAAGTGGAGTGGAGTAGAGTGGAGTGGAGTGGAATGTAGTGAAGTGGAGTGGAGAGGAGTGGAGTTTAGTGGAGTGGAGTGGAATGCAGTGGAGTGGAGTGGAGTGGAATGCATTGGAGTGGAGTGGAGTGGAGTGGAGTGGAGTGGAGTGGAGTGGAGTGGAGTGGAGTGGAGTTGAATGCAGTGGAGTGGAGTGGAATGCAGTGGAGTGGACTGCAGTGGAGTGGAGAGGAATGGAGTGGAGTTGAGTGGAGTAGAGAGGAGTGGAGTGGAGTTGAGTGGAGTGGAGAGGAGTGGAGTGGAGTGGAGTGGAGTGGAGTGGAATGCAGTGGACTGCAGTGGAGTGGAGAGGAGTGGAGTGGAGTTGAGTGGAGTGGAGTGGAGTGGAGTGGAGTTGAGTGGAGTGAAATGCAGTGAAGTAGAGTGGAGAGGAGTGGAGTTTAGTGGAGTGGAGTGGAATGCAGTGGAGTGGAGTGGAGTGGAATGCAGTGGAGTGGAGTGGAGTGGAGTGGAGTGGAGTGGAGTTGAATGCAGTGGAGTGGAGTTGAATGCAGTGGAGTGGAGAGGAGTGGAGTGGAGTTGAGTGGAGTGGAGAGGAGTGGAGTGGAGTGGAGTGGAGTGGAGTGAAATGCAGTGAAGTAGAGTGGAGAGGAGTGGAGTTTAGTGGAGTGGAGTGGAATGCAGTGGAGTGGAGTGGAGTGGAATGCAGTGGAGTGGAGTGGAGTGGAGTGGAGTGGAGTGGAGTTGAATGCAGTGGAGTGGAGTGGAATGCAGTGGAGTGGAGTGGAGTGGAATGCAGTGGAGTGGAGTGGAGAGGAGTGGAGTGGAGTTGAGTGGAGTGGAGTGGAGTGGAGTGGAGTGGAGTGGAGTGGAGTGGAGTGGAGTGGAGTGGAGTGGAGTGGAGTTGAGATGAATGCAGTGGACTGCAGTGAAGTAGAGTGGAGAGGAGTGGAGTTTAGTGGAGTGGAGTGGAATGCAGTGGAGTGGAGTGGAGTGGAATGCAGTGGAGTGGAGTGGAGTGGAGTGGAGTGGAGTTGAATGCAGTGGAGTGGAGTGGAATGCAGTGGAGTGGAGTGGAGTGGAATGCAGTGGAGTGGAGTGGAGTGGAGTGGAGTGGAGTGGAGTGGAGTGGAGTGGAGTGGAGTTGAGATGAATGCAGTGGACTGCAGTAAAGTGGAGTGGAGTAGAGTGGAGTGGAGTGGAGTGGAGTGGAGTGGAGTGGAGTGGAGTGGAGTGGAGTTGAATGCAGTGGATTGGAGTGGAGTGGAGTGGAGTGGAATGCAGTGGAGTGGAGTGGAGTGGAATGCAGTGGAGTGGAGTGGAGTGGAGTGGAGTGGAGTGGAGTGGAGTGGAGTGGAGTGGAGTGGAGTGGAGTGAAGTGGAGTGGACTGGAGTTGAGTGGAGTGGAGAGGAGTGGAGTGGAGAGGAGTGGAGTTTAGTGGAGTGGAGTGGAATGCAGTGGAGTGGAGTGGAGTGGAATGCAGTGGAGTGGAGTGGAATGCAGTGGAGTGGAGTGGAGTGGAGTGGAGTGGAGTGGAGTGGAGTGGAGTGGAGTGGAGTGGAGTGGAGAGGAATGGAGCTGAGTGGAGTGGAGTGGAGTGGAGTGGAGTGGAGTGGAGTGGAGTGGAGTGGAGTGGAGTGGAGTGGAGTGGAGTGGAATGCAGTGGACTGCAGTGGAGTAGAGTGGAGTGGAGTGGAGTGGAGTGAGTGGAGTGGAGTGGAGTGGAGTGGAGTGGAGTGGAGTGGAGTGGAGTGGAGTGGAGTGGAGTGGAGTGGAGTGGAGTGAAGTGGAGTGGACTGGAGTTGAGTGGAGTGGAGTGGAGTGGAGTGGAGTGGAATGCAGTGGACTGCAGTGGAGTGGAGAGGAGTGGAGTGGAGTGGAGTGGAATGTAGTGGATTAGAGTGGAGTGGAATGCAGTGGAGTGGAGTTGAGTGGAGTGGAGTGGAGTGGAGTGGTGTTGAGTGGAGTGGAATGTAGTGGAGTGGTGTGGAATGCAGTTGAGTGGAGTGGAGTGGAATGCAGAGGAGTGGAGTGGAGAGGAGTGGAGTGGAGTGGACTGCAGTGGACTGCAGTGGACTGCAGTGGAGTGGAGAGGAGTGGAGTGGAGTTGAGTGGAGTGGAGAGGAGTGGAGTGGAGTGGAGTGGAGTGGAATGCAGTGGAGTGGAGTGGAGTGGAGTGGAATGCAGTGGACTGCAGTGGACTGCAGTGGAGTGGAGAGGAGTGGAGTGGAGTTGAGTGGAGTGGAGAGGAGTGTAGGTGAGTGGAGTCGAGTGGAATGCAGTGAAGTGGAGTGGAGAGGAGTGGAGTTTAGTGGAGTGGAGTGGAATGCAGTAGAGTGGAGTGGAGTGGAATGCAGTAGAGTGGAGTGGACTGCAGTGGAGTGGAGAGGAGTGGAGTGGAGTGGAGTGGAGTGGAGTGGAGTGGAGTGGAGTGGAGTGGAGTGGAGAGGAGTGGAATGCAGAGGACTGCAGTGGAGTGGAGAGGAGTGGAGTGGAGTGGAGTGGAGTGGAGTGGAGTGGAGTGGAATGGAATGCAGTGAAGTGGAGCGGAGAGGGGTGGAGTTTAGTGGAGTGGAGTGGAATGCAGTTGAGTGGAGAGGAGAGGAATGCAGTGGAGTGGAGTGGAGTGGAGTGGAGTGGAGTGGAGTGGAGTGGAGTGGAGTGGAGTGGAGTGGAGTGGAGTGGAGTGGAGTGGAGTGGAGTTGAGTTGAATGCAGTGGACTGCAGTAAAGTGGAGTGGAGTGGAATGCAGTGGAGTGGAGTGGAGTGGAATGCAGTGGAGTGGAGTGGAGTGGAGTGGAGTGGAGTGGAGTGGAGTGGAGTGGAGTGGAGTGGAGTAGAGTGGAGTGAAATGGAGTGGACTGGAGTTGAGTGGAGTGGAGTGGAGTGGAGTGGAATGCAGTGGACTGCAGTGGAGTGGAGAGGAGTGGAGTGGATTGGAGTGGAATGTAGTGGAGTAGAGTGGAGTGGAATGCAGTGGAGTGGAGTTGAGTGGAGTGGAGTTGAGTGGAGTGGAGTGGAGTGGAGTGGAGTGGTGTTGAGTGGAGTGGAATGTAGTGGAGTGGTGTGGAATGCAGTTGAGTGGAGTGGAGTGGAATGCAGTGGAGTGGAGTGGAGTGGAATGCAGTGGAGTGGAGTGGAGAGGAGTGGAGTGGAGTGGACTGCAGTGGACTGCAGTGGACTGCAGTGGAGTGGAGAGGAGTGGAGTGGAGTTGAGTGGAGTGGAGAAGAGTGGAGTGGAGTGGAGTGGAGTGGAGTGGAGTGGAGTGGAGTGGAGTGGAGTCGAGTGGAGTGGAGTGGAGTGGAGTGGAGTGGAGTGGAGTGGAGTGGATTGCAGTGGAGTGGAGAGGAGTGGAGTGGAGTTGAGTGGAGTGGAGTTGAGTGGAGTGGAGTGGAGTGGAGTGGAGTGGAGTGGATTGCAGTGGAGTGGAGAGGAGTGGAGTGGAGTTGAGTGGAGTGGAGAGGAGTGTAGTGGAGTGGAGTGGAGTGGAATGCAGTGAAGTGGAGTGGAGAGGAGTGGAGTTTAGTGGAGTGGAGTGGAATGCAGTAGAGTGGAGTGGAGTGGAATGCAGTGGAGTGGAGTGGAGTGGAATGCAGTTGAGTGGAGTGGAGTGGAGTGGAGTGGAGTGGAGTGGAATTTAGTGGAGTGGAGTGGACTGCAGTGGAGTGGAGAGGAGTGGAGTGGAGTTGAGTGGAGTGGAGAGGAGTGGAGTGGAGTGGAGTGGAGTGGAGTGGAGTGGAGTGGAGTGGAGTGGAGTGGAGTGGAATGCAGTGAAGTGGAGTGGAGAGGAGTGGAGTTTAGTGGAGTGGAGTGGAATGCAGTGGAGTGGAGTGGAGTGGAATGCAGTGGAGTGGAGTGGAGTGGAGTTGAATGCAGTGGAGTGGAGTGGAATGCAGTGGAGTGGAGTGGAGTGGAGTGGAATGCAGTGGTGTGGAGTGGAGTGGAGTAGAGTGGAGTGGAGTGGAGTGGAGTGGAGTGGAGTTGAGATGAATGCAATGGACTGCAGTAAAGTGGAGTGGAGTGGAGTTGAGTGAAGTGGAGTGGAGTAGAGTGGAGTGGAGTGGAGTGGAGTGGAGTGGAGTTGAATGCAGTGGATTGGAGTGGAGTGGAGTGGAGTGGAATGCAGTGGAGTGGAGTGGAGTGGAATGCAGTGGAGTGGAGAGGAGTGGAGTGGTGTGGAGTGGAGTTGAGTGGATTGGAATGCAGTGGACTGCAGTGGAGTGGAGAGGAGTGGAGTGGAGTGGAGTAGAGTGGAGTGGAGTGGAATGCAGTGGAGTGGAGTGGAATGCAGTGGAGTGGAGTGGAGTGGAATGCAGTGGAGTTGAGTGGAATGCAGTGGAGTGGAGTGGAGTGGAGTGGAGTGGAGTGGAGTGGAGTGGAGTGGAGTGGAGTGGAGTGGAGTGGAATGGAGTGGAGTGGAGTGGAGTGGAATGCAGTAGAGTGGAGAGGAGTGGAGTGGAGTGGAGTGAGTGGAGTGGAATGGAGTGGAGTGGAGTGGAGTGGAGTGGAGTGGAGTGGAGTGAAGTGGAGTGGACTGGAGTTGAGTGGAGTGGAGTGGAGTGGAGTGGAGTGGAATGCAGTGGACTGCAGTGGAGTGGAGAGGAGTGGAGTGGAGTGGAGTGGAATGTAGTGGACTGCAGTGGAGTGGAGAGGAGTGGAGTGGAGTGGAGTGGAGTGGAGTGGAGTGGAGTGGAGTGGAGTGCAGTGGAGTGGAGTGGAGTGGAGTGGAGTGGAGTGGAGTGGAGTGGATTGGAGTGGAGTGGAGTGGATTGGAGTAGAGTGGAGTGAAGAGGAGTGGACTGGAGTTGCGTGGAGTGGAGTGGAGTGGAGTGGAATGCAGTGGAGTGGAGAGGAGTGGAGTGGAGTGGAGTGGAATGTAGTGGAGTAGAGTGGAGTGGAATGCAGTGGAGTGGAGTTGAGTGGAGTGGAGGGGAGTGGAGTGGTGTTGAGTGGAGTGGAATGTAGTGGAGTGCTGTGGAATGCAGTTGAGTGGAGTGGAGTGGAATGCAGTGGAGTGGAGTGGAGTGGAATGCAGTGGAGTGGAGTGGAGTGGAATGCAGTGGAGTGGAGTGGAGAGGAGTGGAGTGGAGTGGACTGCAGTGGAATGCAGTGGAGTGGAGTTGAGTGGAGTGGAGTGGAGTGGAGAGGTGTTGAGTGCAGTGGAATGTAGTGGAGTGCTGTGGAATGCAGTTGAGTGGAGTGGAGTGGAATGCAGTGGAGTGGAGTGGAGTGGAATGCAGTGGAGTGGAGTGGAGTGGAATGCAGTGGAGTGGAGTGGAGAGGAGTGGAGTGGAGTGGACTGCAGTGGAATGCAGTGGAGTGGAGTTGAGTGGAGTGGAGTGGAGTGGAGTGGAGTGGTGTTGAGTGGAGTGGAATGTAGTGGAGTGGTGTGGAATGCAGTTGAGTGGAGTGGAGTGGAATGCAGTGGAGTGGAGTGGAGTGGAATGCAGTGGAGTGGAGTGGAGAGGAGTGGAGTGGAGTGGAATGCAGTGGAGTGGAGTGGAGTGGAATGCAGTGGAGTGGAGTGGAGTGGAATGCAGTGGAGTGGAGTGGAGAGGAGTGGAGTGGAGTTGACTGCAGTGGAATGCAGTGGAGTGGAGTTGAGTGGAGTGGAGTGGAGTGGAGTGGTGTTGAGTGGAGTGGAATGTAGTGGAGTGGTGTGGAATGCAGTTGAGTGGAGTGGAGTGGAATGCAGTGGAGTGGAGTGGAGTGGAATGCAGTGGAGTGGAGTGGAGAGGAGTGGAGTGGAGTGGACTGCAGTGGACTGCAGTGGACTGCAGTGGAGTGGAGAGGAGTGGAGTGGAGTTGAGTGGAGTGGAGAGGAGTGGAGTGGAGTGGAGTGGAGTGGAGTGGAGTGGAGTGGAGTGGAGTGGAATGCAGTGGAGTGGAGTGGAGTGGAGTGGAGTGGAATGCAGTGGACTGCAGTGGACTGCAGTGGAGTGGAGAGGAGTGGAGTGGAGTTGAGTGGAGTGGAGAGGAGTGTAGTGGAGTGGAGTGGAGTGGAATGCAGTGAAGTGGAGTGGTGAGGAGTGGAGTTTAGTGGAGTGGAGTGGAATGCAGTGGAGTGGAGTGGAATGCAGTGGAGTGGAGTGGAGTGGAATGCAGTGGAGTTGAGTGGAATGCAGTGGAGTGGAGTGGAGTGGAGTGGAGTGGAGTGGAGTGGAGTGGAGTGGAGTGGAATGCAGTGGAGTGGAGAGGAGTGGAGTGGAGTGGAGTGAGTGGAGTGGAGTGGAGTGGAGTGGAGTGGAGTGGAGTGGAGTGGAGTGGAGTGGAGTGAAGTGGACTGGAGTGGAGTGGAGTGGAGTGGAGTGGAGTGGAATGCAGTGGACTGCAGTGGAGTGGAGAGGAGTGGAGTGGAGTGGAGTGGAATGTAGTGGACTGCAGTGGAGTGGAGAGGAGTGGAGTGGAGTGGAGTGGAGTGGAGTGGAGTGGAGTGGAGTGCAGTGGAGTGGAGTGGAGTGGAGTGGAGTGGAGTGGAGTGGAGTGGAGTGGAGTGGATTGGAGTAGAGTGGAGTGAAGAGGAGTGGACTGGAGTTGCGTGGAGTGGAGTGGAGTGGAGTGGAATGCAGTGGACTGCAGTGGAGTGGAGAGGAGTGGAGTGGAGTGGAGTGGAATGTAGTGGAGTAGAGTGGAGTGGAATGCAGTGGAGTGGAGTTGAGTGGAGTGGAGGGGAGTGGAGTGGTGTTGAGTGGAGTGGAATGTAGTGGAGTGCTGTGGAATGCAGTTGAGTGGAGTGGAGTGGAATGCAGTGGAGTGGAGTGGAGTGGAATGCAGTGGAGTGGAGTGGAGTGGAATGCAGTGGAGTGGAGTGGAGAGGAGTGGAGTGGAGTGGAGTGGACTGCAGTGGAATGCAGTGGAGTGGAGTTGAGTGGAGTGGAGTGGAGTGGAGTGGTGTTGAGTGGAGTGGAATGTAGTGGAGTGGTGTGGAGTGGAGTGGAGTTGAGTGGAGTGGAGAGGTGTGGAGTGGAGTGGAGTGGAGTGGAGTGGAGTGAAATGCAGTGAAGTAGAGAGGAGAGGAGTGGAGTTTAGTGGAGTGGAGTGGAATGCAGTGGAGTGGAGTGGAGTGGAATGCAGTGGAGTGGAGTGGACTGCAGTGGAGTGGAGTGGAGTGGAGTGGAGTGGAGTGGAGTGGAGTGGACTTGAATGCAGTGGAGTGGAGTGGAATGCAGTGGAGTGGAGTGGAGTGGAATGCAGTGGAGTGGAGTGGAGAGGAGTGGAGTGGAGTGGAGTGGAGTGGAGTGGAGTGGAGTGGAGTGGAGTGGAGTGGAGTGGAGTGGAGTGGAGTGGAGTTGAGATGAATGCAGTGGACTGCAGTGAAGTAGAGTGGAGAGGAGTGGAGTTTAGTGGAGTGGAGTGGAATGCAGTGGAGTGGAGTGGAGTGGAATGCAGTGGAGTGGAGTGGAGTGGAGTGGAGTGGAGTGGAGTTGAATGCAGTGGAGTGGAGTGGAATGCAGTGGAGTGGAGTGGAGTGGAATGCAGTGGAGTGGAGTGGAGAGGAGTGGAGTGGAGTGGAGTGGAGTGGAGTGGAGTGGAGTGGAGTGGAGTGGAGTGGAGTGGAGTGGAGTGGAGTGGAGTGGAGTGGAGTGGAGTGGAGTTGAGATGAATGCAGTGGACTGCAGTGAAGTAGAGTGGAGAGGAGTGGAGTTTAGTGGAGTGGAGTGGAATGCAGTGGAGTGGAGTGGAGTGGAATGCAGTGGAGTGGAGTGGAGTGGAGTGGAGTGGAGTTGAATGCAGTGGAGTGGAGTGGAATGCAGTGGAGTGGAGTGGAGTGGAATGCAGTGGAGTGGAGTGGAGAGGAGTGGAGTGGAGTGGAGTGGAGTGGAGTGGAGTGGAGTGGAGTGGAGTGGAGTGGAGTGGAGTGGAGTGGAGTGGAGTGGAGTTGAGATGAATGCAGTGGACTGCAGTAAAGTGGAGTGGAGTAGAGTGGAGTGGAGTGGAGTGGAGTGGAGTGGAGTGGAGTGGAGTGGAGTGGAGTGGAGTGGAGTGGAGTGGAGTGGAGTGGAGTGGAGTTGAATGCAGTGGATTGGAGTGGAGTAGAGTGGAGTGGAATGCAGTGGAGTGGAGTGGAGTGGAATGCAGTGGAGTGGAGTGGAGTGGAATGCAGTGGAGTGGAGTGGAATGCAGTGGAGTGGAGTGGAGTGGAGTGGAGTGGAGTGGAGTGGAGAGGAGTGGAGTGGAGTGGAGTGGAGTGGAGTGGAGTGGAGTGGAGTGGAGTGGAGTGGAGTGGAGTGGAGTGGAGAGGAGTGGAGTGGAGTTGTGTGGAGTGGAGTGGAGTGGAGTGGAGTGGAGTGGAGTGGAGTGGAGTGGAGTGGAGTGGAGTGGAGTGGAGTGGAATGCAGTGGACTGCAGTGGAGTGGAGAGGAGTGGAGTGGAGTGGAGTGGAGTGGAGTGGAGAGGAGTGGAGCGGAGTGGAGTGGAGTGGAGTGGAGTGGAGTGGAGTGGAGTGGAGTGGAGTGGAGTGGAGTGGAGAGGAGTGGAGTGGAGTTGTGTGGAGTGGAGTGGAGTGGAGTGGAGTGGAGTGGAGTGGAGTGGAGTGGAGTGGAGTGGAGTGGAGTGGAGTGGAGTGGAATGCAGTGGACTGCAGTGGAGTGGAGAGGAGTGGAGTGGAGTGGAGTGAGTGGAGTGGAGTGGAGTGGAGTGGAGTGGAGTGGAGTGGAGTGAAGTGGAGTGGACTGGAGTTGAGTGGAGTGGAATGTAGTGGAGTGGTGTGGAATGCAGTTGAGTGGAGTGGAGTGGAATGCAGTGGAGTGGAGTTGAGTGGAATGCAGTGGACTGCAGTGGAGTGGAGAGGAGTGGAGTGGAGTGGAGTGGAATGTAGTGGAGTAGAGTGGAGTGGCGTTGAGTGGAGTGGAGTGGAGTGGTGTGGAATGCAGTTGAGTGGAGTGGAGTGGAATGCAGAGGAGTGGAGGGGAGAGGAGTGGAGTGGAGTGGACTGCAGTGGACTGCAGTGGACTGCAGTGGTGTGGAGAGGAGTGGAGTGGAGTTGAGTGGAGTGGAGAGGAGTGGAGTGGAGTGGAGTGGAGTGGAGTGGAATGCAGTGGAGTGGACTGCAGTGGAGTGGAGAGGAGTGGAGTGAAGTTGAGTGGAGTGGAGAGGAGTGGAGTGGAGTGGAGTGGAATGCAGTGGAGAGGAGTGGAGTGGAGTGGACTGCAGTGGACTGCAGTGGACTGCAGTGGAGTGGAGAGGAGTGGAGTGGAGTGGAGTGGAGTGGAGTGGAGTTGAGATGAATGCAGTGGACTGCAGTAAAGTGGAGTGGAGTGGAGTGGAGTGGAGTGGAGTGGAGTGGAGTGGAGTGGAGTGGAGTGGAGTGGAGTGGAGTGGAGTTGAATGCAGTGGATTGGAGTGGAGTGGAGTGGAGTGGAATGCAGTGGAGTGGAGTGGAGTGGAAAGCAGTGGAGTAGAGTGGAGTGGAGTGGAGTGGAGTGGAGTGGAGTGGAGTGGAGTGGAGTGGAGTGGAGTGGAGTGGAGTGGAGTGGAGTGGAGTGGAGTGGAGTGGACTGGAGTTGAGTGGAGTGGAGAGGAGTGGAGTATAGTGGAGTGGAGTGGAATGCAGTGGAGTGGAGTGGAGTGGAATGCAGTGGAGTGGAGTGGAGTGGAGTGGAGTGGAGTGGAGTGGAGTTGAATGCAGTGGAGTGGAGTGGAATGCAGTGGAGTGGAGTGGAGTGGAATGCAGTGGAGTGGAGTTGAGAGGAGTGGAGTGGAGTGGAGAGGAGTGGAGTGGAGTGGAGTGGAGTGGAGTGGAGTGGAGTGGAGTGGAGTGGAGTGGAGTGGAGTGGAGTGGAGTGGAGTTGAGTGGAGTGGAGTGGAGTGGAGTGGAGTGGAGTGGAGATGAATGCAGTGGACTGCAGTAAAGTGGAGTAGTGTGGAGTGGTGTGGAGTGGAGTGGAGTGGAGTGGAGTGGAGTGGAGTGGAGTGGAGTGGAGTGGAGTGGAGTTGAATGCAGTGGATTGGAGTGGAGTGGAGTGGAGTGGAATGCAGTGGAGTGGAGTGGAATGCAGTGGAGTGGAGTGGAGTGGAGTGGAGTGGAGTGGAGTGGAGTGGAGTGGAGTGGAGTGGAGTTGAATGCAGTGGAGTGGAGTGGAATGCAGTGGAGTGGAGTGGAGTGGAATGCAGTGGAGTGGAGTGGAGAGGAGTGGAGTGGAGTGGAGAGGAGTGGAGTGGAGTGGAGTGGAGTGGAGTGGAGTGGAGTGGAGTGGAGTGGAGTGGAGTGGAGTGGAGTGGAGTGGAGTTGAGATGAATGCAGTGGACTGCAGTAAAGTGGAGTGGTGTGGAGTGGTGTGGAGTGGAGTGGAGTGGAGTGGAGTGGAGTGGAGTGGAGTTGAATGCAGTGGATTGGAGTGGAGTGGAGTGGAGTGGAATGCAGTGGAGTGGAGTGGAGTGGAATGCAGTGGAGTGGAGTGGAGTGGAGTGGAGTGGAGTGGAGTGGAGTGGAGTGGAGTGGAGTGGAGTGGAGAGGAGAGGAGTGGAATGCAGTGGAGTGGAGTGGAGAGGAGTGGAGCTGAGTGGAGTGGAGTGGAGTTGCGTGGAGTGGAGTGGAGTGGAGTGGTGTGGAGTGGAGTGGAGAGGAGTGGAGTGGAGTGGAGTGAGTGGAGTGGAGTGGAGTGGAGTGGAGTTGAGTGGAGTGAAGTGGAGTGGACTGGAGTTGAGTGGAGTGGAATGGAGTGGAGTGGAATGCAGTGGACTGCAGTGGAGTGGAGAGGATTGGAGTAGAGTGGAGTGGAATGTAGTGGACTGCAGTGGAGTGGAGTGGAGTGGAGTGGAGTGGAGTGGAGTGGAGTGGAGTGGAGTGGAGTGGAGTGGAGTGGAGTGGAGTGGAGTAGAGTGGAGTGAAGTGGAGTGGACTGGAGTTGAGTGGAGTGGAGTGGAGTGGAATGCAGTGGAGTGGAGTGGAGTGGAGTGGAGTGGAGTGGAGTGGAGTGGAGTGGAGTGGAGTGGAGTGGAGTGGAGTGGAGTGGAGTGGAGTGGAGAGGAGAGGAGTGGAATGCAGTGGAGTGGAGTGGAGAGGAGTGGAGCTGAGTGGAGTGGAGTGGAGAGGAGTGGAGCTGAGTGGAGTGGAGTGGAGTTGAGTGGAGTGGAGTGGAGTGGAGTGGTGTGGAGTGGAGTGGAGAGGAGTGGAGTGGAGTGGAGTGAGTGGAGTGGAGTGGAGTGGAGTGGAGTTGAGTGGAGTGGAGTGGAGTGGAGTGGACTGGAGTTGAGTGGAGTGGAATGGAGTGGAGTGGAATGCAGTGGACTGCAGTGGAGTGGAGAGGAGTGGAGTGGATTGGAGTGGAATGTAGTGGAGTAGAGTGGAGTGGAATGCAGTAGAGTGGAGTTGAGTGGAGTGGAGTGGAGTGGAGTGGTGTTGAGTGGAGTGGAATGTAGTGGAGTGGTGTGGAATGCAGTTGAGTGGAGTGGAGTGGAATGCAGTGGAGTGGAGTGGAGAGGAGTGGAGTGGAGTGGACTGCAGTGGACGGCAGTGGAGTGGAGAGGAGTGGAGTGGAGTGGACTGCAGTGGACGGCAGTGGACTGCAGTGGAGTGGAGAGGAGTGGAGTGGAGTTGAGTGGAGTGGAGAAGAGTGGAGTGGAGTGGAGTGGAGTGGAGTGGAGTGGATTGCAGTGGAGTGGAGAGGAGTGGAGTGGAGTTGAGTGGAGTGGAGTTGAGTGGAGTGGAGTGGAGTGGAGTGGAGTGGAGTGGAGTGGAGTGGAGTGGATTGCAGTGGAGTGGAGAGGAGTGGAGTGGAGTTGAGTGGAGTGGAGATGAGTGTAGTGGAGTGGAGTGGAGTGGAATGCAGTGAAATGGAGTGGAGAGGAGTGGAGTTTAGTGGAGTGGAGTGGAATGCAGTAGAGTGGAGTGGAGTGGAATGCAGTGGAGTGGAGTGGAGTGGAGTGGAGTGGAGTGGAGTGGAGTGGAGTGGAGTGGAGTGGAGTGGAGTGGAATTTAGTGGAGTGGAGTGGACTGCAGTGGAGTGGAGAGGAGTGGAGTGGAGTTGAGTGGAGTGGAGAGGAGTGGAGTTGAGTGGAGTGGAGTGGAATGCAGTGGAGAGGAGTGGAGTGGAGTGGACTGCAGTGGACTGCAGTGGACTGCAGTGGAGTGGAGAGGAGTGGAGTGGAGTTGAGTGGAGTGGAGAGGAGTGGAGTGGAGTGGAGTGGAATGCAGTGAAGTGGAGTGGAGAGGAGTGGAGTTTAGTGGAGTGGAGTGGAATGCAGTGGAGTGGAGTGGAGTGGAATGCAGTGGAGTGGAGTGGAGTGGAGTTGAATGCAGTGGAGTGGAGTGGAATGCAGTGGAGTGGAGTGGAGTGGAGTGGAATGCAGTGATGTGGAGTGGAGAGGAGTGGAGTGGAGTGGAGAGGAGTGGAGTGGAGTGGATTGGAGTGGAGTGGAGTGGAGTGGAGTGGAGTGGAGTGGAGTGGAGTGGAGTGGAGTGGAGTGGAGTGGAGTGGAGTTGAGATGAATGCAATGGACTGCAGTAAAGTGGAGTGGAGTGGAGTTGAGTGGAGTGGAGTGGAGTAGAGTGGAGTGGAGTGGAGTGGAGTGGAGTGGAGTGGAGTGGAGTGGAGTGGAGTGGAGTGGAGTGGAGTGGAGTGAGTTGAATGCAGTGGATTGGAGTGGAGTGGAGTGGAGTGGAATGCAGTGGAGTGGAGTGGAGTGGAATGCAGTGGAGTGGAGAGGAGTGGAGTGGTGTGGAGTGGAGTTGAGTGGATTGGAATGCAGTGGACTGCAGTGGAGTGGAGAGGAGTGGAGTGGAGTGGAGTAGAGTGGAGTGGAGTGGAATGCAGTGGAGTGGAGTGGAATGCAGTGGAGTGGAGTGGAGTGGAGTGGAATGCAGTGGAGTGGAGTGGAATGCAGTGGAGTGGAGTGGAGTGGAGTGGAGTGGAGTGGAGTGGAGTGGAATGCAGTGGAGTGGAGAGGAGTGGAGTGGAGTGGAGTGAGTGGAGTGGAGTGGAGTGGAGTGGAGTGGAGTGGAGTGGAGTGGAGTGGAGTGGAGTGAAGTGGAGTGGACTGGAGTTGAGTGGAGTGGAGTGGAGTGGAGTGGAATGCAGTGGACTGCAGTGGAGTGGAGAGGAGTGGAGTGGAGTGGAGTGGAATGTAGTGGACTGCAGTGGAGTGGAGAGGACTTGAGTGGAGTTGAGTGGAGTGGAGTGGAGTGGAGTGGAGTGGAGTGGAGTGGAGTGGAGTGGAGTGGAGTGGAGTAGAGTGGAGTGAAGAGGAGTGGACTGGAGTTGAGTGGAGTGGAGTGGAGTGGAGTGGAATGCAGTGGACTGCAGTGGAGTGGAGAGGAGTGGAGTGGAGTGGAGTGGAATGTAGTGGAGTAGAGTGGAGTGGAATGCAGTGGAGTGGAGTGGAGTGGAGTGGTGTTGAGTGGAGTGGAATGTAGTGGAGTGCTGTGGAATGCAGTTCAGTGGAGTGGAGTGGAATGCAGTGGAGTGGAGTGGAGTGGAATGCAGTGGAGTGGAGTGGAGTGGAATGCAGTGGAGTGGAGTGGAGAGGAGTGGAGTGGAGTGGACTGCAGTGGAATGCAGTGGAGTGGAGTTGAGTGGAGTGGAGTGGAGTGGTGTTGAGTGGAGTGGAATGTAGTGGAGTGGTGTGGAATGCAGTTGAGTGGAGTGGAGTGGAATGCAGTGGAGTGGAGTGGAGTGGAATGCAGTGGAGTGGAGTGGAGAGGAGTGGAGTGGACTGCAGTGGACTGCAGTGGACTGCAGTGGAGTGGAGAGGAGTGGAGTGGAGTTGAGTGGAGCTGAGAGGAGTGGAGTGGAGTGGAGTGGAGTGGAATGCAGTGGAGTGGAGTGGAATGCAGTGGACTGCAGTGGACTGCAGTGGAGCTGAGAGGAGTGGAGTGGAGTTGAGTGGAGTGGAGAGGAGTGGAGTGGAGTGGAGTGGAGTGGAATGCAGTGAAGTGGAGTGGAGAGGAGTGGAGTTTAGTGGAGTGGAGTGGAATGCAGTAGAGTGGAGTGGAGTGGAATGCAGTGGAGTGGAGTGGAGTGGAGTGGAGTGGAGTGGAGTGGAATTTAGTGGAGTGGAGTGGACTGCAGTGGAGTGGAGAGGAGTGGAGTGGAGTTGAGTGGAGTGGAGAGGAGTGGAGTGGAGTGGAGTGGAGTGGAATGCAGTGGAGAGGAGTGGAGTGGAGTGGAATGCAGTGGAGTGGAGTGGAGTGGAATGCAGTGGAGTGGAGTGGAATGCAGTGGAGTGGAGTGGAATGCAGTGGAGTGGAGTGGAGTGGAATGCAGTGGAGTTGAGTGGAATGCAGTGGAGTGGAGTGGAGTGGAGTGGAGTGGAGTGGAGTGGAGTGGAGTGGAGTGGAGTGGAGTGGAGTTGAATGCAGTGGAGTGGAGTGGAATGCAGTGGAGTGGAGAGGAGTGGAGTGGAGTTGAGTGGAGTGGAGAGGAGAGGAGTGGAGTGGAGTGGAGTGAAATGCAGTGAAGAAGAGTGGAGAGGAGTGGAGTTTAGTGGAGTGGAGTGGAATGCAGTGGAGTGGAGTGGAGTGGAATGCAGTGGAGTGGAGTGGAGTGGAGTAGAGTTGAATGCAGTGGAGTGGAGTGGAATGCAGTGGAGTGGAGTGGAGTGGAATGCAGTGGAGTTGAGTGGAATGCAGTGGAGTGGAGTGGAGTGGAGTGGAGTGGAGTGGAGTGGAGTGGAGTGGAGTGGAGTTGAATGCAGTGGAGTGGAGTGGAATGCAGTGGAGTGGAGAGGAGTGGAGTGGAGTTGAGTGGAGTGGAGAGGAGAGGAGTGGAGTGGAGTGGAGTGGAGTGAAATGCAGTGAAGAAGAGTGGAGAGGAGTGGAGTTTAGTGGAGTGGAGTGGAATGCAGTGGAGTGGAGTGGAGTGGAATGCAGTGGAGTAGAGTGGAGTGGAGTGGAGTGGAGTTGAATGCAGTGGAGTGGAGTGGAATGCAGTGGAGTGGAGTGGAGTGGAATGCAGTGGAGTGGAGTGGAGAGGAGTGGAGTGGAGTTGAATGCAGTGGAGTGGAGTGGAATGCAGTGGAGTGGAGAGGAGTGGAGTGGAGTTGAGTGGAGTGGAGAGGAGTGGAGTGGAGTGGAGTGGAGGGAAATGCAGTGGAGTGGAGTGGAGTGGAATGCAGTGGAGTGGAGTGGAATGCAGTGGAGTGGAGTGGAATGCAGTGGAGTGGAGTGGAATGCAGTGGAGTGGAGTGGAGTGGAATGCAGTGGAGTTGAGTGGAATGCAGTGGAGTGGAGTGGAGTGGAGTGGAGTGGAGTGGAGTGGAGTGGAGTGGAGTTGAATGCAGTGGAGTGGAGTGGAATGCAGTGGAGAGGAGAGGAGTGGAGTGGAGTTGAGTGGAGTGGAGAGGAGTGGAGTGGAGTGGAGTGGAGTGGAGTGAAATGCAGTGAAGTAGAGTGGAGAGGAGTGGAGTTTAGTGGAGTGGAGTGGAATGCAGTGGAGTGGAGTGGAGTGGAATGCAGTGGAGTGGAGTGGAGTGGAGTGGAGTGGAGTGGAGTTGAATGCAGTGGAGTGGAGTGGAATGCAGTGGAGTGGAGTGGAGTGGAATGCAGTGGAGTGGAGTGGAGTGGAGTGGAGTGGAGTGGAGTGGAGTGGAGTGGAGTGGAGTGAAGTGGAGTGGAGTGGAGTGGAGTGGAGTGGAGTGGAGTTGAGATGAATGCAGTGGACTGCAGTGAAGTAGAGTGGAGAGGAGTGGAGTTTAGTGGAGTGGAGTGGAATGCAGTGGAGTGGAGTGGAGTGGAATGCAGTGGAGTGGAGTGGAGTGGAGTGGAGTGGAGTTGAATGCAGTGGAGTGGAGTGGAATGCAGTGGAGTGGAGTGGAGTGGAATGCAGTGGAGTGGAGTGGAGAGGAGTGGAGTGGAGTGGAGTGGAGTGGACTGGAGTGGAGTGGAGTGGAGTTGAGATGAATGCAGTGGACTGCAGTAAAGTGGAGTGGAGTAGAGTGGAGTGGAGTGGAGTGGAGTGGAGTGGAGTGGAGTGGAGTGGAGTGGAGTGGAGTGGAGTGGAGTGGAGTGGAGTTGAATGCAGTGGATTGGAGTGGAGTGGAGTGGAGTGGAATGCAGTGGAGTGGAGTGGAGTGGAATGCAGTGGAGTGGAGTGGAGTGGAGTGTAGTGGAGTGAAGTGGAGTGGACTGGAGTTGAGTGGAGTGGAGAGGAATGGAGTTTAGTGGAGTGGAGTGGAATGCAGTGGAGTGGAGTGGAGTGGAATGCAGTGGAGTGGAGTGGAATGCAGTGGAGTGGAGTGGAGTGGAGTGGAGTGGAGTGGAGTGGAGTGGAGTGGAGTGGAGTTGAATGCAGTGGAGTGGAGTGGAATGCAGTGGAGTGGAGTGGAGTGGAATGCAGTGGAGTGGAGTTGTGTGGAGTGCAGTGAGTGGAGTGGAGTGGAGTGGAGTGGAGTGGAGTGGAGTGGAGTGGAGTGGAGTGGAGTGGAGTGGAGTGGAGTGGAGTGGAATGCAGTGGACTGCAGTGGAGTGGAGAGGAGTGGAGTGGAGTGGAGTGAGTGGAGTGGAGTGGAGTGGAGTGGAGTGGAGTGGAGTGGAGTGGAGTGGAGTGGAGTGGAGTAAAGTGGAGTGGACTGGAGTTGAGTGGAGTGGAGTGGAGTGGAGTGGAATGCAGTGGACTGCAGTGGAGTGGAGAGGAGTGGAGTGTAGTGGAGTGGAATGAAGTGGATTAGAGTGGAGTGGAATGCAGTGGAGTGGAGTTGAGTGGAGTGGAGTGGAGTGGAGTGGAGTGGAGTGGAGTGGAATGTAGTGGAGTGGTGTGGAATGCAGTTGAGTGGAGTGGAGTGGAATGCAGAGGAGTGGAGGGGAGAGGAGTGGAGTGGAGTGGAGTGGAGTGGACTGCAGTGGACTGCAGTGGAGTGGAGAGGAGTGGAGTGGAGTTGAGTGGAGTGGAGAGGAGTGGAGTGGAGTGGAGTGGAGTGGAATGCAGTGGAGTGGAGTGGAGTGGAGTGGAATGCAGTGGACTGCAGTGGACTGCAGTGGAGTGGAGAGGAGTGGAGTGGAGTGGAGTGGAATGTAGTGGAGTAGAGTGGAGTGGAATGCAGTGGAGTGGAGTGGAGTGGAGTGGTGTTGAGTGGAGTGGAATGTAGTGGAGTGCTGTGGAATGCAGTTCAGTGGAGTGGAGTGGAATGCAGAGGAGTGGAGTGGAGTGGAATGCAGTGGAGTGGAGTGGAGTGGAATGCAGTGGAGTGGAGTGGAGAGGAGTGGAGTGGAGTGGACTGCAGTGGAATGCAGTGGAGTGGAGTTGAGTGGAGTGGAGTGGAGTGGTGTTGAGTGGAGTGGAATGTAGTGGAGTGGTGTGGAATGCAGTTGAGTGGAGTGGAGTGGAATGCAGTGGAGTGGAGTGGAGTGGAATGCAGTGGAGTGGAGTGGAGAGGAGTGGAGTGGACTGCAGTGGACTGCAGTGGACTGCAGTGGAGTGGAGAGGAGCGGAGTGGAGTTGAGTGGAGTGGAGAGGAGTGGAGTGGAGTGGAGTGGAGTGGAGTGGAATGCAGTGGAGTGGAGTGGAGTGGAGTGGAATGCAGTGGACTGCAGTGGACTGCAGTGGAGTGGAGAGGAGTGGAGTGGAGTTGAGTGGAGTGGAGAGGAGTGGAGTGGAGTGGAGTGGAGTGGAATGCAGTGAAGTGGAGTGGAGAGGAGTGGAGTTTAGTGGAGTGGAGTGGAATGCAGTAGAGTGGAGTGGAGTGGAATGCAGTGGAGTGGAGTGGAGTGGAGTGGAGTGGAATTTAGTGGAGTGGAGTGGACTGCAGTGGAGTGGAGAGGAGTGGAGTGGAGTTGAGTGGAGTGGAGAGGAGTGGAGTGGAGTGGAGTGGAGTGGAATGCAGTGGAGAGGAGTGGAGTGGAGTGGAATGCAGTGGAGTGGAGTGGAGTGGAATGCAGTGGAGTGGAGTGGAATGCAGTGGAGTGGAGTGGAATGCAGTGGAGTGGAGTGGAGTGGAATGCAGTGGAGTTGAGTGGAATGCAGTGGAGTGGAGTGGAGTGGAGTGGAGTGGAGTGGAGTGGAGTGGAGTTGAATGCAGTGGAGTGGAGTGGAATGCAGTGGAGTGGAGAGGAGTGGAGTGGAGATGAGTGGAGTGGAGAGGAGAGGAGTGGAGTGGAGTGGAGTGAAATGCAGTGAAGAAGAGTGGAGAGGAGTGGAGTTTAGTGGAGTGGAGTGGAATGCAGTGGAGTGGAGTGGAGTGGAATGCAGTGGAGTGGAGTGGAGTGGAGTAGAGTTGAATGCAGTGGAGTGGAGTGGAATGCAGTGGAGTGGAGTGGAGTGGAATGCAGTGGAGTTGAGTGGAATGCAGTGGAGTGGAGTGGAGTGGAGTGGAGTGGAGTGGAGTGGAGTGGAGTGGAGTGGAGTGGAGTGGAGTGGAGTGGAGTGGAGTTGAATGCAGTGGAGTGGAGTGGAATGCAGTGGAGTGGAGAGGAGTGGAGTGGAGTTGAGTGGAGTGGAGAGGAGAGGAGTGGAGTGGAGTGGAGTGAAATGCAGTGAAGAAGAGTGGAGAGGAGTGGAGTTTAGTGGAGTGGAGTGGAATGCAGTGGAGTGGAGTGGAGTGGAATGCAGTGGAGTAGAGTGGAGTGGAGTGGAGTGGAGTTGAATGCAGTGGAGTGGAGTGGAATGCAGTGGAGTGGAGTGGAGTGGAATGCAGTGGAGTGGAGTGGAGAGGAGTGGAGTGGAGTTGAATGCAGTGGAGTGGAGTGGAATGCAGTGGAGTGGAGAGGAGTGGAGTGGAGTTGAGTGGAGTGGAGAGGAGTGGAGTGGAGTGGAGTGGAGTGAAATGCAGTGGAGTGGAGTGGAGTGGAATGCAGTGGAGTGGAGTGGAATGCAGTGGAGTGGAGTGGAATGCAGTGGAGTGGAGTGGAATGCAGTGGAGTGGAGTGGAGTGGAATGCAGTGGAGTGGAGTGGAGTGGAGTGGAGTGGAGTGGAGTGGAGTGGAGTGGAGTTGAATGCAGTGGAGTGGAGTGGAATGCAGTGGAGAGGAGAGGAGTGGAGTGGAGTTGAGTGGAGTGGAGAGGAGTGGAGTGGAGTGGAGTGGAGTGGAGTGAAATGCAGTGAAGTAGAGTGGAGAGGAGTGGAGTTTAGTGGAGTGGAGTGGAATGCAGTGGAGTGGAGTGGAGTGGAATGCAGTGGAGTGGAGTGGAGTGGAGTGGAGTGGAGTTGAATGCAGTGGAGTGGAATGCAGTGGAGTGGAGTGGAGTGGAATGCAGTGGAGAGGAGTGGAGTGGAGTGGAGTGGAGTGGAGTGGAGTGAAGTGGAGTGGAGTGGAGTGGAGTGGAGTGGAGTTGAGATGAATGCAGTGGACTGCAGTGAAGTAGAGTGGAGAGGAGTGGAGTTTAGTGGAGTGGAGTGGAATGCAGTGGAGTGGAGTGGAGTGGAATGCAGTGGAGTGGAGTGGAGTGGAGTGGAGTGGAGTGGAGTTGAATGCAGTGGAGTAGAGTGGAATGCAGTGGAGTGGAGTGGAGTGGAATGCAGTGGAGTGGAGTGGAGAGGAGTGGAGTGGAGTGGAGTGGAGTGGACTGGAGTGGAGTGGAGTGGAGTGGAGTGGAGTGGAGTGGAGTGGAGTGGAGTGGAGTGGAGTGGAGTGGAGAGGAATGGAGTGGAGTTGTGTGGAGTGGAGTGGAGTGGAGTGGAGTGGAGTGGAGTGGAGTGGAGTGGAGTGGAGTGGAGTGGAGTGGAGTGGAATGCAGTGGACTGCAGTGGAGTGGAGAGGAGTGGAGTGGAGTGGAGTGAGTGGAGTGGAGTGGAGTGGAGTGGAGTGGAGTGGAGTGGAGTGGAGTGGAGTAAAGTGGAGTGGACTGGAGTTGAGTGGAGTGGAGTGGAGTGGAATGCAGTGGACTGCAGTGGAGTGGAGAGGAGTGGAGTGTAGTGGAGTGGAATGAAGTGGATTAGAGTGGAGTGGAATGCAGTGGAGTGGAGTTGAGTGGAGTGGAGTGGAGTGGAGTGGAGTGGAGTGGAGTGGAATGTAGTGGAGTGGTGTGGAATGCAGTTGAGTGGAGTGGAGTGGAATGCAGAGGAGTGGAGGGGAGAGGGAGTGGAGTGGAGTGGACTGCAGTGGACTGCAGTGGACTGCAGTGGAGTGGAGAGGAGTGGAGTGGAGTTGAGTGGAGTGGAGAGGAGTGGAGTGGAGTGGAGTGGAGTGGAATGCAGTGGAGTGGAGTGGAGTGGAGTGGAATGCAGTGGACTGCAGTGGACTGCAGTGGAGTGGAGAGGAGTGGAGTGGAGTGGAGTGGAATGTAGTGGAGTAGAGTGGAGTGGAATGCAGTGGAGTGGAGTGGAGTGGAGTGGTGTTGAGTGGAGTGGAATGTAGTGGAGTGCTGTGGAATGCAGTTCAGTGGAGTGGAGTGGAATGCAGTGGAGTGGAGTGGAGTGGAATGCAGTGGAGTGGAGTGGAGTGGAATGCAGTGGAGTGGAGTGGAGAGGAGTGGAGTGGAGTGGACTGCAGTGGAATGCAGTGGAGTGGAGTTGAGTGGAGTGGAGTGGAGTGGTGTTGAGTGGAGTGGAATGTAGTGGAGTGGTGTGGAATGCAGTTGAGTGGAGTGGAGTGGAATGCAGTGGAGTGGAGTGGAGTGGAATGCAGTGGAGTGGAGTGGAGAGGAGTGGAGTGGACTGCAGTGGACTGCAGTGGACTGCAGTGGACTGCAGTGGAGTGGAGAGGAGTGGAGTGGAGTTGAGTGGAGTGGAGAGGAGTGGAGTGGAGTGGAGTGGAGTGGAGTGGAATGCAGTGGAGTGGAGTGGAGTGGAGTGGAATGCAGTGGACTGCAGTGGACTGCAGTGGAGTGGAGAGGAGTGGAGTGGAGTTGAGTGGAGTGGAGAGGAGTGGAGTGGAGTGGAGTGGAGTGGAGTGGAATGCAGTGAAGTGGAGTGGAGAGGAGTGGAGTTTAGTGGAGTGGAGTGGAATGCAGTAGAGTGGAGTGGAGTGGAATGCAGTGGAGTGGAGTGGAGTGGAGTGGAGTGGAATTTAGTGGAGTGGAGTGGACTGCAGTGGAGTGGAGAGGAGTGGAGTGGAGTTGAGTGGAGTGGAGAGGAGTGGAGTGGAGTGGAGTGGAGTGGAATGCAGTGGAGAGGAGTGGAGTGGAGTGGAATGCAGTGGAGTGGAGTGGAGTGGAATGCAGTGGAGTGGAGTGGAATGCAGTGGAGTGGAGTGGAATGCAGTGGAGTGGAGTGCAGTGGAATGCAGTGGAGTTGAGTGGAATGCAGTGGAGTGGAGTGGAGTGGAGTGGAGTGGAGTGGAGTGGAGTGGAGTGGAGTGGAGTGGAGTGGAGTTGAATGCAGTGGAGTGGAGTGGAATGCAGTGGAGTGGAGAGGAGTGGAGTGGAGTTGAGTGGAGTGGAGAGGAGAGGAGTGGAGTGGAGTGGAGTGGAGTGAAATGCAGTGAAGAAGAGTGGAGAGGAGTGGAGTTTAGTGGAGTGGAGTGGAATGCAGTGGAGTGGAGTGGAGTGGAATGCAGTGGAGTGGAGTGGAGTGGAGTAGAGTTGAATGCAGTGGAGTGGAGTGGAATGCAGTGGAGTGGAGTGGAGTGGAATGCAGTGGAGTTGAGTGGAATGCAGTGGAGTGGAGTGGAGTGGAGTGGAGTGGAGTGGAGTGGAGTGGAGTGGAGTGGAGTGGAGTGGAGTGGAGTTGAATGCAGTGGAGTGGAGTGGAATGCAGTGGAGTGGAGAGGAGTGGAGTGGAGTTGAGTGGAGTGGAGAGGAGAGGAGTGGAGTGGAGTGGAGTGAAATGCAGTGAAGAAGAGTGGAGAGGAGTGGAGTTTAGTGGAGTGGAGTGGAATGCAGTGGAGTGGAGTGGAGTGGAATGCAGTGGAGTAGAGTGGAGTGGAGTGGAGTGGAGTTGAATGCAGTGGAGTGGAGTGGAATGCAGTGGAGTGGAGTGGAGTGGAATGCAGTGGAGTGGAGTGGAGAGGAGTGGAGTGGAGTTGAATGCAGTGGAGTGGAGTGGAATGCAGTGGAGTGGAGAGGAGTGGAGTGGAGTTGAGTGGAGTGGAGAGGAGTGGAGTGGAGTGGAGTGGAGTGAAATGCAGTGGAGTGGAGTGGAGTGGAATGCAGTGGAGTGGAGTGGAATGCAGTGGAGTGGAGTGGAATGCAGTGGAGTGGAGTGGAATGCAGTGGAGTGGAGTGGAGTGGAATGCAGTGGAGTGGAGTGGAGTGGAGTGGAGTGGAGTGGAGTGGAGTGGAGTGGAGTGGAGTTGAATGCAGTGGAGTGGAGTGGAATGCAGTGGAGAGGAGAGGAGTGGAGTGGAGTTGAGTGGAGTGGAGAGGAGTGGAGTGGAGTGGAGTGGAGTGGAGTGAAATGCAGTGAAGTAGAGTGGAGAGGAGTGGAGTTTAGTGGAGTGGAGTGGAATGCAGTGGAGTGGAGTGGAGTGGAATGCAGTGGAGTGGAGTGGAGAGGAGTGGAGTGGAGTTGAATGCAGTGGAGTGGAGTGGAATGCAGTGGAGTGGAGTGGAGTGGAATGCAGTGGAGTGGAGTGGAGTGGAGTGGAGTGGAGTGGAGTGGAGTGGAGTGGAGTGGAGTGGAGTGAAGTGGAGTGGAGTGGAGTGGAGTGGAGTGGAGTTGAGATGAATGCAGTGGACTGCAGTGAAGTAGAGTGGAGAGGAGTGGAGTTTAGTGGAGTGGAGTGGAATGCAGTGGAGTGGAGTGGAGTGGAATGCAGTGGAGTGGAGTGGAGTGGAGTGGAGTGGAGTTGAATGCAGTGGAGTGGAGTGGAATGCAGTGGAGTGGAGTGGAGTGGAATGCAGTGGAGTAGAGTGGAGAGGAGTGGAGTGGAGTGGAGTGGAGTGGACTGGAGTGGAGTGGAGTGGAGTGGAGTGGAGTTGAGATGAATGCAGTGGACTGCAGTAAAGTGGAGTGGAGTAGAGTGGAGTGGAGTGGAGTGGAGTGGAGTGGAGTGGAGTGGAGTGGAGTGGAGTGGAGTGGAGTGGAGTTGAATGCAGTGGATTGGAGTGGAGTGGAGTGGAGTGGAATGCAGTGGAGTGGAGTGGAGTGGAATGCAGTGGAGTGGAGTGGAGTGGAGTGTAGTGGAGTGAAGTGGAGTGGACTGGAGTTGAGTGGAGTGGAGAGGAATGGAGTTTAGTGGAGTGGAGTGGAATGCAGTGGAGTGGAGTGGAGTGGAATGCAGTGGAGTGGAGTGGAATGCAGTGGAGTGGAGTGGAGTGGAGTGGAGTGGAGTGGAGTGGAGTTGAATGCAGTGGAGTGGAGTGGAATGCAGTGGAGTGGAGAGGAGTGGAGTGGAGTTGAGTGGAGTGGAGAGGAGAGGAGTGGAGTGGAGTGGAGTGAAATGCAGTGAAGAAGAGTGGAGAGGAGTGGAGTTTAGTGGAGTGGAGTGGAATGCAGTGGAGTGGAGTGGAGTGGAATGCAGTGGAGTGGAGTGGAGTGGAGTAGAGTTGAATGCAGTGGAGTGGAGTGGAATGCAGTGGAGTGGAGTGGAGTGGAATGCAGTGGAGTTGAGTGGAATGCAGTGGAGTGGAGTGGAGTGGAGTGGAGTGGAGTGGAGTGGAGTGGAGTGGAGTGGAGTGGAGTGGAGTGGAGTGGAGTTGAATGCAGTGGAGTGGAGTGGAATGCAGTGGAGTGGAGAGGAGTGGAGTGGAGTTGAGTGGAGTGGAGAGGAGAGGAGTGGAGTGGAGTGGAGTGAAATGCAGTGAAGAAGAGTGGAGAGGAGTGGAGTTTAGAGGAGTGGAGTGGAATGCAGTGGAGTGGAGTGGAGTGGAATGCAGTGGAGTAGAGTGGAGTGGAGTGGAGTGGAGTTGAATGCAGTGGAGTGGAGTGGAATGCAGTGGAGTGGAGTGGAGTGGAATGCAGTGGAGTGGAGTGGAGAGGAGTGGAGTGGAGTTGAATGCAGTGGAGTGGAGTGGAATGCAGTGGAGTGGAGAGGAGTGGAGTGGAGTTGAGTGGAGTGGAGAGGAGTGGAGTGGAGTGGAGTGGAGTGAAATGCAGTGGAGTGGAGTGGAGTGGAATGCAGTGGAGTGGAGTGGAATGCAGTGGAGTGGAGTGGAATGCAGTGGAGTGGAGTGGAATGCAGTGGAGTGGAGTGGAGTGGAATGCAGTGGAGTGGAGTGGAGTGGAGTGGAGTGGAGTGGAGTGGAGTGGAGTGGAGTGGAGTTGAATGCAGTGGAGTGGAGTGGAATGCAGTGGAGAGGAGAGGAGTGGAGTGGAGTTGAGTGGAGTGGAGAGGAGTGGAGTGGAGTGGAGTGGAGTGGAGTGAAATGCAGTGAAGTAGAGTGGAGAGGAGTGGAGTTTAGTGGAGTGGAGTGGAATGCAGTGGAGTGGAGTGGAGTGGAATGCAGTGGAGTGGAGTGGAGAGGAGTGGAGTGGAGTTGAATGCAGTGGAGTGGAGTGGAATGCAGTGGAGTGGAGTGGAGTGGAATGCAGTGGAGTGGAGTGGAGTGGAGTGGAGTGGAGTGGAGTGGAGTGGAGTGGAGTGGAGTGGAGTGAAGTGGAGTGGAGTGGAGTGGAGTGGAGTGGAGTTGAGATGAATGCAGTGGACTGCAGTGAAGTAGAGTGGAGAGGAGTGGAGTTTAGTGGAGTGGAGTGGAATGCAGTGGAGTGGAGTGGAGTGGAATGCAGTGGAGTGGAGTGGAGTGGAGTGGAGTGGAGTTGAATGCAGTGGAGTGGAGTGGAATGCAGTGGAGTGGAGTGGAGTGGAATGCAGTGGAGTAGAGTGGAGAGGAGTGGAGTGGAGTGGAGTGGAGTGGACTGGAGTGGAGTGGAGTGGAGTGGAGTGGAGTTGAGATGAATGCAGTGGACTGCAGTAAAGTGGAGTGGAGTAGAGTGGAGTGGAGTGGAGTGGAGTGGAGTGGAGTGGAGTGGAGTGGAGTGGAGTGGAGTGGAGTGGAGTTGAATGCAGTGGATTGGAGTGGAGTGGAGTGGAGTGGAATGCAGTGGAGTGGAGTGGAGTGGAATGCAGTGGAGTGGAGTGGAGTGGAGTGTAGTGGAGTGAAGTGGAGTGGACTGGAGTTGAGTGGAGTGGAGAGGAATGGAGTTTAGTGGAGTGGAGTGGAATGCAGTGGAGTGGAGTGGAGTGGAATGCAGTGGAGTGGAGTGGAATGCAGTGGAGTGGAGTGGAGTGGAGTGGAGTGGAGTGGAGTGGAGTGGAGTGGAGTGGAGTGGAGTGGAGAGGAATGGAGTGGAGTTGTGTGGAGTGGAGTGGAGTGGAGTGGAGTGGAGTGGAGTGGAGTGGAGTGGAGTGGAGTGGAGTGGAGTGGAGTGGAATGCAGTGGACTGCAGTGGAGTGGAGAGGAGTGGAGTGGAGTGGAGTGAGTGGAGTGGAGTGGAGTGGAGTGGAGTGGAGTGGAGTGGAGTGGAGTGGAGTGGAGTGGAGTAAAGTGGAGTGGACTGGAGTTGAGTGGAGTGGAGTGGAGTGGAGTGGAATGCAGTGGACTGCAGTGGAGTGGAGAGGAGTGGAGTGTAGTGGAGTGGAATGAAGTGGATTAGAGTGGAGTGGAATGCAGTGGAGTGGAGTTGAGTGGAGTGGAGTGGAGTGGAGTGGAGTGGAGTGGAGTGGAGTGGAATGTAGTGGAGTGGTGTGGAATGCTGTTGAGTGGAGTGGAGTGGAATGCAGAGGAGTGGAGGGGAGAGGAGTGGAGTGGAGTGGACTGCAGTGGACTGCAGTGGACTGCAGTGGAGTGGAGAGGAGTGGAGTGGAGTTGAGTGGAGTGGAGAGGAGTGGAGTGGAGTGGAGTGGAGTGGAATGCAGTGGAGTGGAGTGGAGTGGAGTGGAATGCAGTGGACTGCAGTGGACTGCAGTGGAGTGGAGAGGAGTGGAGTGGAGTTGAGTGGAGTGGAGTGGAGGTGAGTGGAGTGGAGTGGAGTGGAGTGGAGTGGAGTGGAGTGAAGTGGAGTGGACTGGAGTTGAGTGGAGTGGAGTGGAGTGGAGTGGAATGCAGTGGACTGCAGTGGAGTGGAGAGGAGTGGAGTGGAGTGGAGTGGAATGTAGTGGACTGCAGTGGAGTGGAGAGGACTTGAGTGGAGTGGAGTGGAGTGGAGTGGAGTGGAGTGGAGTGGAGTGGAGTGGAGTGGAGTGGAGTGGAGTGGAGTGGAGTGGAGTGGAGTGGAGTGGAGTAGAGTGGAGTGAAGAGGAGTGGACTGGAGTTGAGTGGAGTGGAGTGGAGTGGAGTGGAATGCAGTGGACTGCAGTGGAGTGGAGAGGAGTGGAGTGGAGTGGAGTGGAATGTAGTGGAGTAGAGTGGAGTGGAGTGGAGTGGAGTGGAGTGGAGTGGAGTGGAGTGGAGTAAAGTGGAGTGGACTGGAGTTGAGTGGAGTGGAGTGGAGTGGAGTGGAATGCAGTGGACTGCAGTGGAGTGGAGAGGAGTGGAGTGGAGTGGAGTGGAATGAAGTGGATTAGAGTGGAGTGGAATGCAGTGGAGTGGAGTTGAGTGGAGTGGAGTGGAGTGGAGTGGAGTGGAATGTAGTGGAGTGGTGTGGAATGCAGTTGAGTGGAGTGGAGTGGAATGCAGAGGAGTGGAGGGGAGAGGAGTGGAGTGGAGTGGACTGCAGTGGACTGCAGTGGACTGCAGTGGAGTGGAGAGGAGTGGAGTGGAGTTGAGTGGAGTGGAGAGGAGTGGAGTGGAGTGGAGTGGAGTGGAATGCAGTGGAGTGGAGTGGAGTGGAGTGGAATGCAGTGGACTGCAGTGGACTGCAGTGGAGTGGAGAGGAGTGGAGTGGAGTTG
>NW_027071861.1:5000-69531 GCF_038088225.1 Cyrtonyx montezumae | reverse complement strand
CCATGTCCCATTGTCCCATATCCCCCCAACCCTCCCCCACCCCCGGCTCTCCCCTTCCCCTCCCATCCCCCCCTCGGGTCTCCTCTCCTCCCCTCCCCACTCTGGCTCTCCTTTCCTCCCCACCCTAGCTCCCGCCCTGCCCTCCCCTCCCACCCCCAGCTCTCCCCTTCCCCTCCCCTCCCCCCCTTGTGTCTCCCCCTCCCCTCCCCGCTCCCCTTCCCCTCCCCACTCCCCCTCTCCTTGCCTCCCATCCCCCCCCCTTCCCCACCCTGGCTCCCCCCTCTCCTCCTTCCCCTCCCCCTCCCTAACCCTAACCCCTACCCCCTCCTCTCCCCCACCCTGGCTCCCCCCCTCCCCTCCCTCCTCCCTTCTCCTTCCCCTCCCCTCCCCCCCTTGAGTCTCCCCCCCTGCCCCCTCCCCTCCCCCCCTCCCCTCCCCCCTCCCCCCCCCGCCCTGGCTCCCCCCCTCCCCTCCGTCCTCCTTCCCCTCCCCCCCTTGGATCTCCCCCTCCCCCCCACCTCTCCCCCTCCCCCTCCCCCTCCCCTCCCCCACCCTGGCTCTCGTTCTTGATGGGGAAGCAGAGGATGTTGCGGGTTCGAAACCCGGTGCTGTCGTCCACGCCGCGGTAGAAGAGCGGATGCGCGTACGCGTCGGGGATGTTGAGGATGGTGCCCGTGGTGGCCACGTGCCCGCGATGCCCTGATCCGCCGGGATGCGGATCTCATAGCTCTACGGGATGGGGGGGGGGGGTCAGTGAGGGTTCCCCGCCCCCCCTCCCCAAATTAGACCCCCCCCCCCGCCCCCCGTCTGCAGCCGCACCTCGTCGTCCACCACGCCGCCGTCGAACACTTTGGCCACCAGCTCGTGGCTGTGGCGGTCCAGCAGGAACACGGAGCAGCTGCAACGCGGGGGGGGGGGGAGGGGAGGGGGGGGGTCCTGTGATCCCCCCCCCCCATACACACACACACACACACAGTGTGCACTGCCCCTCCCCCCCCACGCTCACATCTCGGCGTTGCTGAGGTGCGCGCCTCCGTGATGATCTCCTGCAGCAGCACCGACACATCGTCTGCAAACGGGGGGGGATATGGGGGGGGATATGGGGGGGGGGGATATGGGGGGGGGATATGGGGGGGGATATGGGGGCCGCACTCAGCACGGACGCGCCCCCCGCAGGGATGCGCACCTCCCCCCCCCCCTCGTACCCAAATGCGTGAAGAGGTTCTTGGCCACCTGCAGCAGCGCCTGCGGGGACACGGGTGGTCAGCGCGTGGGGAGGGGCGGGGGGGTCCGGGGGGGTCCGGGGGGTCCGGGGGGGTCCGGGGGGGTCTGGGGGGGTCTGGGGGGGGGGTGTTGCACACCTGGCACTCGCACTTGAGCTTCTGCTCCTTCTGGAAGGCGAGCGTGCTGGTGAGCACGGTGGACGTGTAGCAGAAGCAGTGCTGGATCGTCAGCGTGTCCTGCTGCGTGAAGCTGGGGGGGGGGGGTCCCCAAATGGAAAGGGGGGGGCAGAGGGGTCCCAAAAGGGGAAGGGGGGGGTCAGAAAATGGAAAAGGGGGGGAGGGGGAATCCCAAAATGGAAAGGGGGGGGGGGAGGGGTCACGGTAAGACACAGCCAGGTCGGCCTGACCCCACCGCCGCCCCTCCCCCCCCCCCAACCCAACTTGTTCCCAACCCCATTGCTGCCCCACGTCCCACGTCCACCCCCGTCCCCATGGGCGCTGCGCGTGGTCCCACGGGGTCCCCCACGCCCCCCGGCCCCATATCCCCTCCCCCACCTCATGCCGCGCTGCTTGTTGAAGGCGCACGCCAGGGCCACCACGCGGGCGGTGGCGCGGCTGATGACGGGGACGCACAGCAGGGACAGCAGCGCCGTGCCCAGCATGGCCGACAGCTGGGCCCGCTCCTCCTGCGGGACACGGCCCCACGCTGACCCCACAGCCACGACACCCCACGGACACCCCACAGACACCCCACGGAGACCCGATAGACACTCCATGGAGACCCCATGGAGACCCTAGAGATACCCCATGGATACGCATAGAGACCCATGGATGCTCCACAGAAACCTCATGAAGACCCCATAGTGAGCCCAGAGGTAACCCACAGAGACCCCATAGAAACCCCACAGACACCCCACGGGTACCCATGTCCCCATAGAGACCCCATGGATACCCCAGAGAGACCCCAGAGAGACCCCACAGGGAACCCATGGATACCCAGACATACCCCATTGAAACCCCATGGAGACCCCACGGAGACCCCACAGAGACCCCACAGAGACCCCATAGAAAGCCCAGAGATAACTCACAGAGACCCAATACAGACCCCATAGAGACCCCACAGAGACCCCATAGGGATGCCCAAAAGAAACCCCACAGGGACACCCCACAAATCCCCCATAGGACGCCCCACAGCTTCACCCCATAGCACCACCGCACAGATCCCACCTCGGGGTGTGTGGGGTCGGGGTGTGTGGGTTTGGGGTCCCCCACCTCACTGATGTCCTTTAGGGTTATGGGGTCTTTGTCCTCCACCACGCGGCCCAGGCGCCCCACACTGAGCTGTAGGGCACAGGAAATGGGGTCGGGCACCTCGCGTCCCCATACGGCCGCCCCCACCCCATAAGCAGACCCCAAACCCCCCCTCACCGAGAAGCTGATCTCCTCCTCCAGGACACGGTCCCCCACGACCTGGGCGAGAGATTATGGGGTCAGATATAGGGGCGGGGGGGGAATAAAAGGGTGGGGGGAGAGGAGGGGGTGGAAGGATTTGGGGTCTGGGGCCATTTGGGGTCGCACACCTGGCAGAAGAGCTGGTGGTTGTCCTCCGACACCAACAGGAGGCAGCAGCACAGCGACTGGGTCTCCTCCTTCAGCTATAGGGCCAAGGGGGTCAGCGTCCCCACCCCGACCCCAAAAAACCCCACAACCCCACGTCCGAACCCGTATAGGGTGACCCCACAGATCGCCCCCGCGATATGGGGTTCCGCAGTGGGCACTGCTGATGGGGCACGGTGCTTATGGGGTTTCTTGGCTCTATGGGGTACCGATGGCACTTATGGGGTTTTGATGCTTTATGGGATCTCGGTTCCCTCCGCCCCCCACCTTGCCTCATTTCCCCCTCCCCCCAAATCCCCGCCCCACATCTATGGGGCCGGGCGCTGTGGGGCGCAGTCACTCACGTAGTTGACGACCTTGAGCTGCAGCGACGTCGCGTCCAAATCGTACAGCTCACCTGCGGGGGGATCAGCCCCACAGCCCCCCCAAACAGCCCCAACCCCCCCAAGACCCCAAAGCCCCCCAAGCCCCTCTGAACTGCCCCCCAACCCACCCCAAATCCCCCCCACATGCCCCCAAACCTCCCCCAACCCCTCCTAACCCCCCCGTACCCCCACAACCTCGCAAACCCCCCAAAACCCCCCACAAACCCACAAATTCCCCCGACCCCCCCCACCCCCCCAAACCCCTCAAACCCCCAACCCCCCATAGCCCCCCAAGTCCCCCAACCCCCCCCAAACCCTCCCCACCTCCACCCAGATCCCCCTAGCTCCCCAAAACCCCCCATAAAACCCCCCACCCCCAATTTCCCCCCACCCCACAAACCTCCCGCATAACCCCCAAATCCCCCAACCCCCCCTAAACCCCCCACACGCCCCCAGACCCCCTAACCCCATCATACCCCCCCGAATCCCCCCCCCCAACCCCCCCCTGCCCCCCCCTCACCGCAGAGCTGTAGGATCTTGCAGTCCAGCTCGCTGTACCCTCCCTCGGGGGGGGGGGGTCGTTTTTTGGGGGGGGCTGGGGGTCGGGGGGAGCGGGGGCCGCAGTTTCTGCAGGGCTCGGACACGGCGTGCCGCCACCACGGCCTGTGGGGGGGGGGGGGGGGTTATGGGGTCAGGGTTGGGGGGGGGGGGGGGTCGATTTGGGGTGGGGGGGGCACGCACGTGTCTCTCCAGCGCCCGCAGGTTCTGCTCGTCCGCATCGCTCAGCTGAGCACAGAGCACCTGAGGGGGGGGGAGGGGAGGGGTTGGGGGGGAGGGTTGAAGGGGCTGTGCCTCTTTTTGGGGGGGGTGGGGGGGGCTGCACGGTTCTGTCCCACCCCCCCCGGCTCACCAGGACCACGCACAGCACGGCCCCGCTCTCCTTGTCCGGCATTGGGACGATGAGCACTGCCAGGAGAGAGCAGGGTGGGCACGCACCCCACACCCCTCCCCCCACCATTCCCTCCCCCCTGCCCCCCTCCCTCCCTCCCTCTCTCCATGCCATCCTCCATCCCCCACCTTCCCTCTCTCCCTCTCTCCTCTCTCCCTCCATCCACTCTCCCATCCAACTCACCATCCATCTCTCCCCCCATTCTCCTTCCCTCCCTCTCTCCCATCATCCCTCCTTCTCCCCATCCATCCCTCCCTCTCCACCCCTCCCTCCCTCCCTCCCCCCATCCCTTCCTCATTCCCTTCCTCTCACCCATCCTCCTTTTCCATCCCACCCATCTTCTTTCCATCCTCTCTCCCACCCTCTCTCCTCTCCATCCCTCCCCCCACCCTCCCTCCCTCACTTCATCCTTCCCTTCATCCCTCCCTCTCTCCATCCACTCCTCCATCTCCCTCCCTCCTTCATTCCCTCTCCCATCATCCCCCTCCCTCTCTCCTTGCCCTCCTCCATCACCCATCCTTCCCTCTCCCTCCCTCCCTTGCTGTCTTTCCTATCATCCCTCCTTCTCTCCATCCCTCCCTCCCACCATCCTCCTCTCCCAACCTCCTCCCTCCCTCTCTCCTTGCCTTCCTCCATCCCCCATCCTTCCCTCCCTTCTTCCATCTCCCTCCTCTCTCCCATCATCCCTCCTTCTCTCCATCCCTCCCTCCCTCCCACCATTCTCCTCTCCATTTCATTCTTCCCTCCCTCCTCTCCATCCCTCCCTCCATCCTTCCTCCATCCCCCATCCTTCCCTCTCTCCCTCCCTCGCTCCATCTTTCCCATCACCCCTCCTTCTCTCCCTCCCACCATCCTCCTCTCCATCCCTCCATCCCTCCCTCCTCTCCATCCCTCCCACCACCCCTCCCTCCCTCTCCTGCCTTCCTCCATCCCCCATTCTCCCCTCCCTCCCTCCCCCCCTCCCCATATCTCCGCCCCCACCTTGCGTTCCGGGTCCCAGCGGCGCTCCCAGTGCCCCCATCTGTGGGTCGGGGATCTCGTTGGGGGGCAGCCCCCCACATTCCACCCTCTTCTGCCTCCGCACCGCATCCCTGGGGCGGAAGGGTGGGGGGGGGGGGGCACGCTCCATATCACCCCCTCCCCCACACACAACAGACCTCTCTGCCCCACACATTGGGGGGGGTTCACCTGAGCTTCCCCTCGGCGGGCAGCTCGTGGGGGGGGTCAGTGCAGCTCAGCCGCGTGTCCCCATCCAGCAGGTAAACGTAGGCGTGCTCCTGGGGGGGGGGGACACACACACATGTGCACACCCCCGTGCACGCCCCCCCCCCCCCCCGTGCACGCAGCTGAGCCCCACATACCGCGTGGGGCAGCAGTGCCAGCAGCGCGTCCCGCAGCGCGTCCCGCAGCTGGGGGGCATCGAGGGCGGCCCCCAACCCCAGCAGAGCATCCTGCAACCAGAGCACGGGGAGGGGAGGAAGGGGGGGGGGGGGGGGTTGGACCCCATAGGACGCCCCCGTCCCCGTGCCGTGTCCCCGTGGGGCGCCCCCGGGCGGTGTCGCCGTGGGGCGGGGCAGCTTTGGGGCCGTGGTGGTGGCAGTGGCACGGGCTGTGATTCCAACAGGGCCGCGTCCCCAGCTGCTGAGCCACGCTGGAGACACATGCACTGTAGAATACAGCACGGCCCGGTCCGCGTGACCCACAGCGCGGTGCCCCCCATGTCCCCGTGCCCCCCACGTCCCCGTGCCCCCCGCCCCCCACGCATCCTCTCGGCCCGCCCCATCCGTGCGGTGACAGCTGCTCCCGGGCGGTGGCCTCAACGGAAAAAGGGCCCAAAATAACCCCAAGGAGAGCGCTGAGCGCGGGGACACCGCTCCCCCCCCCGGCCCCACTGCCCCCGTGCCCCACAGCCGCCCTGCCCCACGCGGGGTCGGCGTGGATCCCATTTCTCCCCATAAATAGCAGCGTGCAGGCGCCCGGCCCCACAGCGCCGGGGCCTCAATGCACCCCTTATCTGCAACGCATCCCATAATACCTTCGCGCTGCACCCCGTTTCCATCCCTGCAGTCCCCCCCCCCCGTTCTGCACACGCAGTTTCCCGGAGGAGCCGCGGTGCAATTAACGAAGCCTCATTAATCTCATTAGTGTAAGCAACCTGTCTGCTCTGACACAGCGCAGCGCACAGCGCGGGGGGGCACGGGGCCGTGGGGTCCCCTGCCCCACTGCCACCCCTCCCTCCCTCCCCCCATCCGCCCTTCAATTCCCCCATCCCTCCCTCCCTCTCTCCACCCATCCCTCCCTCCCTCCCTCCCCCGATCCTCCCATCCATCCTCCTCCATCTCTCCAACCTCCCCTCCACGCACCCATCCTCCATCCCTCCCTCCTCACTCCATCTCTCCACCTCCATCTCTCCCTCCTTCCCTCCACCCATCCCTCCCTCCCTCCATCTCTCCCTCCCCCTTCCATCTCTCCATCTCCCTCTCCATCCCTTCATCCCTCCCTCCCTCCATCTCCCCATCCTCCCACCCATCCCATTTACCCCTCCATCCTCCCTCCATCTCTCCAACCTTCCCTCCATCCTCACATCCCTCCCTCCTTTACTCCACCCATCCCTCCCTCCCCCTTCCATCTCTCCTCTCCTTCCATCTCTCCCTCCATCTCCCATCCTCCCTTGAATCCCTCATCCCTCCATCCCTCTCTCCACCCTCCCTCCCTCCCTCCCTCCCCTCCCCATCCCCCCCCCCACCCCATTTATCCCTCCGTCCTCGCATCCCTCCCTCCCTCCCCCCCTCCCCCCTCCATCTCCCCCTCCCTCCTCCCCTCCCCTCCCCCCGCAGTTCCCACACTCCGGATCAGTGACACCGCTCTCACTGAAGTCGCCCCCTAATTAACCCCTAATTAACCTCATCATCGCAATCAGCCTAACGAGGCGGGCGGAAGGAAGCGCCGCTGCGCTGTCCCTTGCACGGGGACGCAGCTTTGCACACCGCTCCGCTTTGCACACCGCTTTGCACACCGCTTTGCACACCGCTCCGCTTTGCACACCGCTTTGCACACCGCTTTGCACACCGCTCCGCTTTGCACACCGCTCCGCTTTGCACGCCGCTTCGCACGGCGGCCACGGCCGCTTCCTGTCGGCGCCGCGCACGAGGATTTCCCGTCAGCACCGCAGCGCACGACCCCGAGCGGGAAACGCACCGACACCGGGCGGCCCCACATCCCCTGCGGGGTCACCGGCCCCACGCCGCCCCATATCCACACCCCATATCCTACAGAAGGGGCCATCGGCCCCACACAGCCCTATATACACGCCCCATACCCTACAGAAGGCCCACGAGTCCCACTGTCCCCTGTCTGCACCCCATATCCCATATGGGGGACCACGTGCCCCACACAGCCCTATATCCCCACCCCATACCTTACATAAGGGGCCATGAGCCCCAGTGTCACCCCCTCCCCACCCCATATCCTATCGTGGAGGCCCTCCTCACCCACAGCCCCCCTCACCCCATGGCACCCATCACCCCGTAACCCTCATCACCCTATAGCGCTCGCGACCCCATAGCCCTCCTCAGCCCATGAGCCGTATGGGGCAGAGCACCCTTTTTAGGGTCCGGGGCTTTGGAGCGCAGCCCTATGTGGTTATGGGGCACAGTTCCCTCAGAGGGGCGGAGCACTCCGCACCCCGGCCCTAATGGGATCAGCGCGGTCATTAGGAGCTCATTAAGCAGCGTTAATTGAGCTGGGAAATGTAATTGGGGGCCATGTGCAACTGGAGGGGAATTGGATTTGGGGCCGGGGGGGAGCGGTGCTGGCGTGCAAAGCCCCCATCTTTGGGGGCGGGGGTCAGACCCATAGAGGGCTCTGGCCCCATAGGGAACCCTGATCCCCATAGGGGAACCCCAATCCCATAGAGAGCTCTGACCCATAGAGAGCTTCAGTCCCATAGAGAACTCTGTTCCCTTAGGGAACCCTGGCCCCATAGACATCTCTGGTCCCAAAGAGAGCTCCAGTCCTATAGAGAACCCTGGCCCCATAGGGGAACCCTGATCCCATAGAGGGCTCCGGCCCCATAGAGAGCTCTGGCCCCATAGAGAGCTCCGGCCCCATAGAGGGGTGCAGGAGCAGCACTGTTTGGGACGGGGCCACCGAGGCACGCAGCCCAAACCCCACAGATTTCCTCAGGCTCCAAATAGGGCCGAGGACCCCCAATCCCAACGTGACCCCAAAACCACGTGACCCCATTCCCAAAGCGACCCTATAGCTTTACACAGACCCCCCCGCCCCCCACAGATAGGGTCGGCCACCCCACACCGCGCCCCACTGATCCCAAGAGCTCCGCCGCCCCGACCCTAAAAGAGCGGTGCCGATGGGACCCACGGATGACCCCCATCCCCCTCCCGGCTTTTAGGGTCAGGCTGTGGGGCGGGGGCCCGCTATAGGGCAGGGCAGAGGAAGCCGTCCTGTTCCCGTGTCACGGAAAGAAGCGTCCGTGCATTGTAGGGCCGTTTTCCTTCCGCCCCTCCCCCCCCCCCCAAACCCCACCCCACACTTTTATGGCCCCACCGATGCGTTCGAGGCCGCGGGGAGGAAACACCGCCCGACCCCATAACCGCCCCATCCCATCCCCATCCCCGGAGCAGCGGGTCGGGGTCTCCATCAGGGATGGGGAACCCCTAAGGGGACCCCAAAGGGATCCCAAAACCAACCTGAACGAAACCCCAAAGAGACCCCAAAGCAAAGCAACCCCACACTGACCCTACAGCGACCCCAAAGCGACGCGACCCCAAAATAACCTCCAAGGGACCCCATAGCAGCCCCATAGCAGCCCCATAGTGACCCCAGAGCGACCCCACAGCCAAGCGGCCCCATAGAGAACACAAAGAAACCCCAGAGCGACCCCAAAGCAACCCCATAGGGACCCCAAAAGGAACCCCATAGCGATCTCAAAAGAAAACCTATTGCGACCCTATAGCAACCCCAAAGCTGAGTGGCCCCATAGAGAACCCAAAGAAGCCCCATAGAGATCCCAAAAGAAATCCTATAGCGGCCCCATAGCGATCCCATAGCGACCCCATAGCGACCCCAAACCGACCCTATAGCGGCCCCATAGCGACCCCATAGGGACCCCAAAGCCGAACGACCCCACAGACGCCCCAAATCCGATAGGGTCGGGCTGATGGGGGGCGGGGGGCCCGGATCCCGACCCCGGGCACCGCTCCACCCCAATCCCCCCTATGGGGTCCCCCCCCGCCCCCACTCCCAGCGGGGCAGCGCCTTACGGTGTCCTCCGGGGGGGTCCCCATGGCCGCGGGATCGGGGCCGCCCCACACCCACCCCATAGGAGGAGCGGTGGGGGGAGGGGCTCGGGGGGGGGGGGGAGGTGGGTGGGGGTGGGGGGGTCCGTACCTGCAGCGCTTCGGGGCCACGCGCGGAGTCGTCCGCGTGGAGGAAGAGCCGCTGCCCGCGCCTGAAAGAGTGCACGAGAGCGGTCAGCGTGCGCCGCACCACCGGCACCATGCCGCTCGGCACCGCTCGGCAAACTTCGGCAAACTTCGGCGGGGTTCGGCGGGGTTCGGCTTCAGCCCGATTCAGTCCGACTCGGCCGGGCTCGGTTCGGTTCGGCAACGTTCGGCTCGACTCGGCTCAGCGCAGCCCGCCTCCGCTCGGCTCCGCTCGGCTCTGATCGGCTCCGCTCGGCTCGGTTCGGCTCAGCCCGGCTCGGTTCGGCTCAGCCCGGCTCGGTTCGGCTCAGCCCGGCTCGGTTCGCCTTGGTTACATCCGACTCAGCTCAAGCCCATCCCAGCTCGGCTCAGCCCGGTTCGGCTCGTCTCTACTCGGTTCGGCTCAGCCCGGCCCGGTTCGGCTCTGTTCGTCACTACTCGGCTCTATTCGGCTCCGCTCGGCTCCGCTAAGCCCGAACCGGTTCGGCTCCGCTCGGCTCGGTTCGGCTCGGCCCGCTCCCGCCCCGCAGCCCCGCCCGCTCCGCTCCGCACCTGCTGCGCGTCCGCGTGGGGCGGGGCCGGGGGGGGATGGGCACATATGGGGTGGGGTATGGGGCGAGGAATGGGGTATGGCCCTATGTGGGGTGGGGTGTGGGACGGGGCGTTTCCCCTCTATGGGGTGGGGTATGGCCCCATATGGGGTGGGGTAAGGGATGGGGTGGGGTGTGGCCCCATATGGGGTGGGGTAAGGGATGGGGCATGGCCCCTCTATATGGGGCGGGGAAAAGGGTGGGGTAGGGTACCGTGTGGGGATGGGGCACGGACCCATATGGGGTGGGTTTGGGGAAGGGGTTTGGTTCCCATACGGGTCGGGGCATCCCCCCCTATATGGGGCGGGGTATGGTCCCATATAGGGCGGGGTAGGGGACGGGGTGGGGTACGGTCCCGTGTGGGGCTGGGTAAGGGGTGGGGCGCGATCCCAAATGGGGTGGGGTTGGGGAAAGGGTTCGGTTCCCATATGGGATGCGCTGCCCCCCCCGCCCCGTCCCTGCGCGCCGAGCGCCCCCTATTGGCCACAGTGCGCAGCGCAGCGCCCTATAGGGCCGGGCCTCAGTTTCGCCCCCCCCCGGCCCCATAAGCTGCCCCACGACCACCCCATAAGCTGCCCCACAACGCTCTCAAGCCGCCCCTTAGGCCTAAACCGCCCCCCCCCCCAAGCCACAAATTCACCCTAAAACCTCACGGAATCACAACGAGCCGCCCCCAAACTGCCCCACATCACCCCGAACCCTAAAGGGCCCCAAAAGCAGCCCTACAACCACCCCCCAAAGTCACCCCAAAACCAGCCCTACAACCACCCGCCAAGCCCCCTTAAAGCAACCCCAAATCGCCCTGCAAAGCGACCCGACAATGACCCCAAAGCGCCCCCATCAGCCCCATATCCCCAAACCCCATCCCGAGAGGACCCCATATCCCAACCCCCCCCCCGCCCTATAGGATCCCCCCCATCCCTGCTCCCCCCACCCCACATCCCCACACCGATCCCATCCCCCCCCCCCCACATCGCAGCAGGAGCCGTTAATTGCAGCGGAGGGAGCAAAGTTCATCAGCGCTCATTAAACGTGACCCCCCCCCCCCCCCCCCCGGGGAGAGCAGCGCAGGGGGGAGGTGCTCCCACCCCATAACCAAGGGATGCTCTGACCCCACAACCAGCACATCTTCTGACCCCATAACATAAGGGCGTTCTGACCCCATAACCAAGGGACGCTCTGACCCCATAACCGAGGGACGCTCTGACCCCATAACCAAGGGACACTCTGACCCCATAACCAAGGGACGCTCTGACCCCATAACCAAAGGATGCTCTGACCCCATAACCGAGGGACGCTCTGACCCCATAACCGAGGGACGCTCTGACCCCATAAGGTGCCGGTGCTGTGCCCCAGGAAACCCAGTGCTGTGGGACAGCGATCCCAGTGCTGGAAGCTGGTGACCCCACAGCTGTGTCCCCGTGGCCCCATAGCCACGTCCTACTGACCCCAGTTCCCCACCCCAGTGCCCACCCCAAAACCCCACACTCGTGGGCTCTGTGCCGCCACCAGGAACGTTGATCTTAATGAAGTACAGCTCTAATTACGGTACTTCACAGCCCCGGAATGGAAACCCCATTGAATCGGGGACACCGGGACACGGAGCAGAATGTTCCCATTATCTTTATGGCCGGGAACCCAAAATGGGAATAGGATCGGAGAAGAGCCGGCGCTCAGTGGGTTCGTTAGGAGCTTGCAGCTAATTGCGGGACCCCAATGGGTGGTACCCAACGGGGTCCCAGAGTCACCCCCATCCCACCCCAACCCCATCCCACCTCATCCCCACCCCATATCCCAATCCTACATTCCCATCCCAACCCCATCCCACCTCCACCCCATACCCTCCCCCACTCAGGGCCGCTTCCCTCCCCCATTACTCTCCTCCCGCCCCTATTGCTTTCCTGTTGGCCCCACTGCTCTCCTTTGGGCCCCATTCCTCTCCCATCAGCCCCACTTCTCACAGCATTCCCCCCATATTTTCATCACACCCCATTCCCTCTCCCCACGGTGGAGGGTGAGCGCTCGCGGGGCCGCAGCGTGCAGACACCGACAGCCACGAGGGCAGCGCGTGCAGCGTGCACCCCACCACGGCCACCACGGGGGGGGGGTGGGGGGGGAGCTGTGGGGCAGGGGGGGTGGGGATGGAGACGGCACTGTGGGGTTTGTCGCAGGGAGAGGGGCGAAGTGCTGCCGCTCCAAAGGTCGTCCATGGGGAAGGTGGGAGAGTGGCACGGTGTGACTTTCTCCTCTCCTCTCTCTCCTCTCCTCTCCTCTCCTCTCCTCTCCTCTCCTCTCCTCTCCTCTCCTCTCCTCTCCTCTCCTCTCCTCTCCTCTCCTCTCCTCTCCTCTCCTCTCCTCTCCTCTCCTCTCCTCTCCTCTCCTCTCCTCTCCTCTCCTCTCCTCTCCTCTCCTCTCCTCTCCTCTCCTCTCCTCTCCTCTCCTCTCCTCTCCTCTCCTCTCTCTCCTCTCCTCTCCTCTCCTCTCCTCTCCTCTCCTCTCCTCTCCTCTCCTCTCCTCTCCTCTCCTCTCCTCTCCTCTCCTCTCCTCTCCTCTCCTCTCCTCTCCTCTCCTCTCCTCTCCTCTCCTCTCCTCTCCTCTCCTCTCCTCTCCTCTCCTCTCCTCTCCTCTCCTCTCCTCTCCTCTCCTCTCCTCTCCTCTCCTCTCCTCTCCTCTCCTCTCCTCTCCTCTCCTCTCCTCTCCTCTCCTCTCCTCTCCTCTCCTCTCCTCTCCTCTCCTCTCCTCTCCTCTCCTCTCCTCTCCTCTCCTCTCCTCTCCTCTCCTCTCCTCTCCTCTCCTCTCCTCTCCTCTCCTCTCCTCTCCTCTCCTCTCCTCTCCTCTCCTCTCCTCTCCTCTCCTCTCCTCTCCTCTCCTCTCCTCTCCTCTCCTCTCCTCTCCTCTCCTCTCCTCTCCTCTCCTCTCTCTCCTCTCCTCTCTCCCTCTCCCCTCCCCTCCCCTCCCCTCCCCTCCCCTCCCTCCCCTCCCTCCCTCCCCTCCTCTCCTCCCCTCCCCTCCCCTCCCCTCCCCTCCCCTCCCCTCCCCTCCCCTCCCCTCCCCTCTCCTCTCCTTCCCCACCTCTCCTTCCCCACCTCTCTCCTCACTTTCCTTCTCTCCTTCCTCTCCTTCCTCCCCATCTTCCTCCTCACCTCTCTTCTCTTTCCCTTTCTCCTTCCCTTCCTCTTCTCCTTCCTCCTCATTTTCTTCCTCACTTCTCTCCTTTCATCACCTCTATCTACACCATCCTCCTCTCCTCACCTTCCTCCTCTCCTTCCCCTTCTTCCCTCCTCTCCTTCTTCCCATCTTCCTCCTCACCTCTCTTCTCTCCTCCCCTTCCTCTCCTCCTTCCTCCTCTCCTTGCCCTCCTCCTCACCTTCCCCCTCTTCTTTCCCCTCTTCCTCCTCCCCCTCCCCTCCTCACCTCCCTCCTTGCCTTCCTCCCTCTTTCCTCCTCCTATTCTTCCCCTCCTCCCTTCCCCTCTCCTCCCTTCTCCTCTCTTCCCTCCTCACCCTCCTCCTCACCTTCCTCCCCGCCGGCTCAGCCCACCGACGTGGGACGTGGGGCAGATGCTGTGACGCGGTGCGGCAGCGCCCCAAACATCTCCCGGCACCCACGGGCAGCGCCCACGCACACATCACCCCCAGTCCCCCCCCAGATCCCCCCCCCAAGCATCAGCAGCGCGGAGCCGGGGGTCTCGGGCCTCCCCACGTGGCAGAGCATCACCCATCCCCACTCCCACGGAGCGGAGCGCTGCCGTTCCTCCCCCCACCCCGAGCAAGGTCACCCCACATCGCACCCACGGCCCCTTCCCCCCCCCCCTTTCCCCCCCGGACCTGTTGCGGGGTTGGTGGGGGGGTTGGGTGGGTGTGCGGAGGTGGTTCTCAGCCTCGTGCTGCGGGAATCGCAATTCAGAGGCCTGAGCCGCGCTTCGCAAAGTCACCCGGCGCTTGGCCGTGCCCCACATCGGGACAACGGAGTGCAAGGACGATGCTCACCCAACCCCCTCTTCTCCCCCCACCCCTCCCCCCCCCCGTCACGCGGTCCTTTGGTCCCCGGAGGGGCGACGGGTGTGCGTGGGTGAGTGGGAGGGGGTGATCGGGGCCACTTGTCACCACGCAGCAAGCAAACGACGGCAACTTTGCTGTGCCTCCTTTCTCCCCACACATTCCCTGCTGCCTCATCCAGCGTTACCCTCGGAGCAGCGCATCGCCCCCGGAGCATCCGTGTTCCCCTCCCCCCGCCGCTTCGCCCTCCGGAGCATCTCTCCCTCCCGACACTGCCCCCCATTCATCCCCTGGAGGTTGGAACTCACAGGTCAGACGCGGCCGCCGCCTGGTACGGTTGGCTCCGGCAGAGGATGGAGTGTCCGCAGCCCTGCCCCATAGCTCCGCATGCTTCGGCAGCTCAGCTAGGCGGGAGGCGGCGCTGGGGGGGCGGGGGTGGGTTGGTGGGGGGAGCTCGGCTGCGGGAAGCTGCGGGGAGCGGAGCTCGGCGAGGTGCCTCCAGCCCGCTGCTGTCACCGAGCCCGATGCAGCGCGCCGAGGCGTGCGGGAGGGGAAGGCGGGGAGGGGGGGAGCGCTGATTGACGGCGCTGCTGCGGCTCCGAGAGGTTGGGCGGGGGCCGAAGCGCTCCCGCGGTGGAGCCGAAGGGGTCCGCACCTGCTACCCGCTGCCGCCCGAAGAGCGCCGCTCCCGGCCGAGCCTGCAGCGCCGCGCCGCTCCGTGGTGCCGCGGCCTTTGTCTGGTGGGGCGCTCCCAGGACCTGCCCGCCCAATCGCTATGCGGACCCCACCGTGGGGCTCAGAGAGAGCCCGGCTGAGAGGTGGGGCTGGGATCTGGGATCTGTGGGAACGTCGGGAGGCACCGGGTATCACTGGGCCTGCAGGAAGGGTCAGTGAGCTGGAGGCGCTGGATGACGTTGGGTGGTGCAGAACATGCAGGAAGGTTTTGGACCTCGTGGGCTACATCAGGAAGCAGCAGACACACACCAAGGGTCGTGTTCCAGTTCGTCAAGCAGCCCCAGCCCCGTGGGAATGCTCTTGACCTGGCGGCGTTGGGTTCTGTCGGGCAGCATCGGGCCCACAGGCCGGCTTCCAACCTGGGGGGAAGGTTGGGGGCATCAGGTGGAGCTAACCCGGAGCCACAGCCCTAAGGAACAGCAGGAGGAGGCTGCTGGGTGGCAGAGCTTCCTACATGAGGCTGCTGGGGATGCCAGAAGTTCACCTGGCACCATGAGAGCCACTGGGGAGAAAGAGGAAAGTACTTCCCAATAAGTGCACTAAACACAAAGGGATTCACACTCAGTTCCCGTTAAATTCACAAGGATTCACACCCCCACGGCCTGCAGAAATATGCAGCCCGCCCTGTCAACGGCCCAGACTCATCACCGCGTTGAGCAGAGGGGGGAAACCGAGGTCCAGACCGACGGTGAGTTGCCCCAATGTTCCCCCACAGCAGGGCCTCCCAGTGAGTGCTATGGCCCCATGCTAACGCAGCCCCTCTCTCCTTCCATTCCCAGCTGCAGCCTTGGAGCCATCCCCATGTTCTCACCCTCCGGATGAGCTCTGTGGGATTTCTGAGCTCCGCGGCCACGCTCCGACCTGGTGACGTGATTTCATTTCTCTCTCTCTCTCATTTCTTTCTTTCTTTCTTTCTTTTTAATGTATTTCTGCGCTGTCATTCCTTGATTTCCTCCCACCAGCCTGGATGTCAGGGGAGAACAGTGGGTGGATGGGGGGAGGGAGGGATGGATGGAGGGAGGGAGAGATGGTGGGATGGATGGAGGAATGAATGCTTCTCATCTCATCGCTGATAAGTGGAGTAGGCTGTCACCGTGTGCTTGGGAACAGAGAGTGGTATCCAATGGGGTCCAAAAATCATTGGGAATGGAGAGAGGGACTCAGTGGGGTCTGAAAGTCATTGGGATTGGAGAGTAGGACTCAGTGGGTCTGAAAATCATTGAGAACGGAGAGGGGGACTCAATGGGGCCATGAAATCATTGGGAACGGACAATGGTACCCAAAGGAATGAGTGGATGGATGGAGGGATGGATGCAGATATGAACACTTCTTATCTCAGCACTGGGGGCGGGGCGTGCTGTAACCCCACACTTGCACTCTGTGCTGCTACGCACGTGGCCGTGCTTCTCATTTCTCTCCGTTCCTTTGCTCCATCGGAGGTGCAGATGAAGTGGAGGACAGGCTGTCTCGTCCCGCAGAGCTTCTGGAGCACGGAGCCCCGATGGTGCTGGGGCTGCTGGCTCTGCGTCCTGTGGCAGTGCTGAGGGTGGAGCGGCCCATCTGCAAACCCTGTGGCACAACACCGAGTGTGCTAATCCTGCGTGCCAGATCTGGCCTTGGCACGCTGTCTCTGCGAGCAAACATCCCCAGGCCATCTCGTCTTCCCTGGAAGAACCCGTTCCCACATTTGTTCATCCCAATTTCCCAAGCGGAGCCGCTTTGACACAACTCAAGGGATGGATGAGGAGGACATGAAGTGATCCCGATCCTACATCCCGGCAACCCAGCAGGATGTACTCACCCCCCCCCCCCACGTGCAACTCCCGACCCCCAAAACCTATGGGTTGGATTTCTTCAGCACCCAACAGCACCACGGGACGGCCTCCAAGGATCGCTTCCCCCCCCCAGCTGCACCATTTGTTCCCTTGCAGCCACACAACCCCATATCTGCACCCCATCTGCACCCTGTGCAGCCCCCATGAAGTCCTTCGGCACTCTGCACAGTGCACTTGCACCCTGCACAGACCCTTTGCATCCCCTCAGCCCCATGTTTGCACACTACGGTTCTTTGGAATCCCGTGCAGTCCATCTGTGCTCTCCGTGGCCTGTTTGCACCCCCTGCAGTTGTTCTGAGCCCTGTGCAACCCATCTGCGCCCTACATGGCCCATCTGCGCCCTATGCATCCCCTTCACACCCTACTCAGTCCATCTGCACCCTACAGTCGATCCACACCCCACGCAACCCATTTGTAATCTATATGGTCCATCTGCACCCTACGTGCCCCTTTTTCACCCTATGCAATCCATCCTCACCCTACACAGCCCATCTGCACCCCACGCATCTTTTCCGCACCCTGTGCAACCCTTTCGCACCCCATCTGCACCCCATGCAGCCTTTTCCACCCCACGCATCTCCTCTGCACCCCAAGCACCCCACGCATCCCTTCTGCACTTCAAGCAACCCATCTTGCACCCCACTCATCCCATACACCGCCCCCCACGGCGACCCCATCCCCTCAGACCCCTCCGTAGCCCGGAGGGGACCGCTCCCCCCTCGCGGATCACCCCCCCCCACGCGGGTATCGGTTCCCGCGGGGCGGCGCCGCTCCGCTCCGGTGCCCCCAGAGGCGATAAAGGCGCGGCGCGACGCCGCGTTCCGCGCTCCGAATGGCGGCGGAGCAGCGGCGCTTTGTGCCGCGGGAGGGCGACACCGCCGCTCATGGAGATGGGAGCGCTGACACACAGCGGCCGCGCCGCGATCTGCGCCGGTAGCTCCGCGCAGCGCACGGCCCAGAGCGGCACGGGGTGAGCAGACCAGTATGAGCGGCCCAGTATGAGCATGGGGTGCAGCTGTGGGGCGAGAGGGGATGGGGATACGGAGATGGGATGGGAATGGGATCAGGATGAGGTTGGGATGGGGATGGGATGGGATGGGATGGGATGAGTGTTGGGGCCGTGGATGGGGTACAGCGCTGGGATATGTTTATGCCCCTGGCAGCTCCCGCTGTGCCCCACATCCCTGGGGCTGTGAGCAGCAGCAGCAGGAACAGGAGCAGCAGGAGGAGGATGAGGAAGATGAGGACGAGGAGCAGGCGGTAGGTCCCGGCTGCAGGGGACACACATCTCACACAGCCCCACAGCGCTGCAGCTTCCCCCGCCCGACCCCATAGCGGCGGTGGCAGCAGTGGAGACGGCCCAGGGGATTCTCACAGCTCAGAGGACACAGCTGCCCCCAGACACAGCTCACGCACACTGCTGGGCTGACCCCATAGATGGGCTGACCCCATAGATGGGCTGACCCCACTGCTGGCTGACCCCATAGACGGGCTGACCCCATAGCCATGCTGACCCCACTGCTGTGCTGACCCCACATTTCCCTCCCCCAGGGTTTGGTCAGCCGCACGATGGCGGTGTCACGTGACACCCAGCAGCGGCTGCAGGTCGCCATGGCAACCCCCGGGTTTGGGGGGGGGGGGGGGGAGGGGGGGTCGGAGCCGTTTGCAAACGGTTCTGCAATTAATCACCCAGCGCAGCCCCCGCAGCTCCAGAAATAGAGGGGAGCGGGGACGGCACGAGGGAGCGCCCGTGCACCCCAAGGCGGCAGGCCCCACGTGCAGACGCCAAACCCACGTGAAAACCTCGAGCCCACGCTGCCGCACACCACATTTAATGCCGCCCCTCCCCCCCCCCCCCCCCCCCACCCCCCCGGGAGCAGCACGGAGCGGTGTCGGTGCCGTGTGGGTCGTGCCCCACTGCTGTGGGTCCGGCAGATGGAACCTGGAGGGGGGGGGACAGACGGAGGGGACGTTGGCAGTGCTGTTGTGTCACTGTCACCCCCCCACCTCCCCTCCCCCCCGCTTGGGGACACCCACCTGCACGCATTCTGCTGCTCAGGAGTTGTGGAGGAGCTGAGGAGGGACAGAGAGGGGGGAGTGTCACGTGTGTCCCCCCCCACCCCGTCCCCAAAATGGGGACAGCAGAGGGTACGGCCCCGGGGGGAGGGGGCGGGGGGGTCCCACTCTGCCCTAAAAAAGGGGGGTTGGGGGTGGGGAGGGCTGGTGGCACCATAGGGCACCATGGGGGGGGTGGCAGTGGGGATACGGGGTGACAACAGGGACACGTGACTGGGGACACCAGCTCCGCCGCGGGGTGGGGGTGGGGCACTCACGGTCTCGGGGTCGGCGACGCTACTGCGCATGTCAGAGCCGGAGCGGCGCAACGCGATGAGGGCGGGGCCGCCCGGGCGGGGATGCGGCGGCCGAGGCGACGCGCGGCCCCTGCGGCACTCGGGCGGCCACAGAGCGCCGCTGTGCTGCGAACAGCGCCACCGCGTGGACGGGGGTGGAAGTGCACGGGGGGAAGAGCGCGTGGGGGGAGGGGATGGGGACTGGGGGTGGTCATAGGGACGTGAGCGGCATTAGGGACGTGGGGTGGGACATTAGGGCCACGGGGTGGCAATCGGGATGTGGGGTGGTAGGGACATGGGGTGGTATTAGAGATAGAATATGACATTAGGGACATGGGGTGGTGGCCGTGGGGCTGGGGGGGTCGTGTGGGGGCAGTGGGGCTCAGTGCACCGTGACCCCGCAGCCCCACCTGCACGTGTAGGAACGTGGCGAACCACTCACGGAGCTCAGACTGAGTGTCACAGCACAGATACCTGCGGGGACACCGCTATGGGGTCACTGCTATGGGGTGTCTGTGGGGGATATGGGGTACGGATATGGGGCGGGGGGGGGATCGGGTGGGGGGATGGGGTAGGGGGACTGGGTGGGGGCAGCGGGTGTGGGGATGGGGAAATGGGGTGGGGGCTGGAATGGGATGGGATGAAGATATGGGATGGGGATATGAGAATGGGGATATAGGGTGGGGATGGGGATATGGGGATATGGGGTGGGGATATGGAATGGGGATATGGGGTGGGGATGGGGATATGGGGATATGGGGATATGGGGATATGGGGTGGGGATGGGATGGGATACAGGGTGGGGATATGGGATGGGGATCCGGCCTTTGGATGGGAATGGGGATACAGCGACGGGGATATGGAAAAGGAATGGGATGGGAATGGGATGAGGATATGGGATTGGGGATATAGGAACGGGACGGGGCCGGGGTGCCAATCCCCGGCAGTCCCCAGGTGGGGGCTCTGGGGGGGACATTGGGGGCCACGTCCTCATGCCCACCCCGTTCTCACCACTGCTGCCTCTCGTGCTTCTCGTTCTCGTGGAACACGGTGAAGCCCCAACTGCAAAGGTTGAGGTGAGACCCCACAGCCGTCCTGCTGCCCTGCCGTCACCCCAACCCCATAACACCCCAACCCTACAGCACCCAACCCTACAGCACCCAACCCTACAAGCACCCAACCCTACAAGCACCCAACCCTACAGCACCCAACCCTACAAGCACCCAACCCTACAGCACCCAACCCTACAGCACCCAACCCTACAAGCACCCAACCCTACAGACACCCAACCCTACAAGCACCCAACCCTACAGCACCCAACCCTACAGCACCCAACCCTACAAGCACCCAACCCTACAAACCCAACCCTACAGCACCCAACCCTACAAGCACCCAACCCTACAGCACCCAACACTACAAGCACCCAACCCTACAGCACCCAACCCTACAGCACCCAACCCTACAAGCACCCAACCCTACAGACACCCAACCCTACAGACACCCAACCCTACAAGCACCCAACCCTACAGCACCCAACCCTACAGCACCCAACCCTACAGCACCCAACCCTACAAGCACCCAACCCTACAGCACCCAACCCTACAGCACCCAACCCTACAAACCCAACCCTACAAGCTCCCATCCCCCCGCCCCCGTCCCCATATCCTCACCACGTCGGGGGCCGCAGTTTCCTCTTGACCCCAATGAACACCCGCAGGTTCCTCACGGGCCACTCCTTCTCGGTTTGTGGCTCTGGGATCGGAGCACCGCAATGGGGACAGCGAGGACACGGCCCCGAAGGGACGGGGGAGGGGAAACAGGGATGGGGGAGGGGAAGGGAAGGGAGACGAAGGGGAAAGGGAAACTGGAAAGAGAAAGAGGAAGGGGAAGGAGAAAGGGGAAGGGACAAGAAGGGGAAATGGGAAGGGAAACTGGAAAGAGAAAGGGGAAGGGGAAAGAAGAAGGGGAAAAGGAAATTAGAAAGTGGAAGAGGAAGAGAAAGGGGAAAGGGGAAGGAATGGGGAAGGGGGAGAAATGGGAAGGGACAAGAAGAAGAGGAAAAGGGAACGGGAAAGGGAAACTGGGAAGAGACGTGGGAAGAGAAAGGGAAAGGGGAAGGTACGGGAAATTGGAAGGAGAAATGGGAAGGGAAAAGGGAAGGAACGGGGAAGGAGAAGAAGAAATGGGAAAGGACAAGAAGAAAGGGAAAAGGGAAAGGAATCTGGAAAGAAAAATGGTAACGGGAACGGGAAAGGGAAAGGGGAAAAGGGAAAGGGACGAGGATGAGGCGAGGAAGGGGAAGGAGGAATGGGAAGGAGGAAGGGAGGCGCAGCTCACCCGCACTTCCTTGTAGAGGCGCAGGGAGCTGTGGCTGAGGATGAAGTAGCGGTCGTGGAAGCCGGTGCTCAGGCCGAGCCCCAGCACGCTCCGCTCCTCGCGGAACTTCATCACGCCGTGCTTGCAGTCGCCCACTCTGCTGGCTGCGGGGGTGGGGGGCACGGCATTCAGCCCAGCCCCTCCTCCACCCCGCCGCCCCTCCCCCACCCCGCCGCCCCTCCCCCACGCCGCTCCTCACCCAGGTAGAGGAGCATGCTCTCCATGGAGGGCTGCTTCTTCACCACCAGGTAGCTGTCGGTGCCCAGGCCGTGCACGACGGGCAGCACTTTCTCGGAGTAGTGCAAGGGACGCTCTGGGGGGGTGGGGGGACCCCAAACTCAGCAGCGGTGCCATGGGGCACGGCCAGCACCCACAGCTCGTCCTGCCCTGCCCCGTGTCCCCAGCCACGTTCCTATCCCCATCGACAGCCCGTATCCCCACCCCCACCCCGTCCCATTCCCAGCCCATCCTATTCTCAACCCTATCCCCCATCCCTATTCCCATTACATCCTATCCCCATCCCATTCCCATCCCACTGCATCTAATCCCACTCCCATCCCCCTCCCCATCCCATCCCATCCCATCCCATCCCATCCCACCCCCATCCCATCCCATCCCATCCCCCATTCCCACCCCCATCCCATCCCCATCTGCACATCCTCATCCCCATCCCATATCTTCATCCCTCCCCCCCCCGCCCCCACCCCTCCCCCACCCACCCGCCTCCTCCCTCTCGTTCACTTCGAAGCAGCTCCAATATTCCTTCTCTCTGCTGACGATGTTCCTCCTCTCCAGGATCTCCAAGGTGAGCTCCTCAGCCGTCATGGCGGCCGGGATCTGGGGTGCAGAGGGGGACACCATCACCCCGTTTTCCCCCCTCCAACCCCCCCCACCACCCCCAGTCCCCATCCCCCCCACCTTGACGTGCTGCTCCGCCTCGGTCCTCTTCTCCTCCAGGTACACGGTGCAGATGAAGTCCCCTGCTTGCTGCAGAGCAGAGGGAGAGCACTTCGAGCGACCCCTCCCCACCCCCCCCCTCCTCCACATCGTGGGGGGGGGGGCGTGGGCCAAACAAATCCATCTCCCCACCCCCAAAAAGTGGTCCCACCTGTGTCCCGCTGGACGCGGCCTCGCGCATCTTCATGATGGCCGTGATCTCGTCCTGCTGCTTCTTCATCTCCTGCTGGTCCACCTGGCAGCGCGAGGGCGGCAGACACACGTCCCTCCACCTCTCCTTCCCTCCCCCCATCCTTCCTTCCCTCCATCTCTCCTCTCCCTCCTCCCTCCATCTCTCCTGCCAACCATCTCTTCCTAACTCCACTATTCCTTCCTTCCATCTCTCCCTTACTCCAGTTCTCCTTCCATCCATTCCTCTATCCCTCCCTCCATCTCTCCCTCCCTCATTCCATCCTTCCATCCCAACATCTTTCCCTCCCTCCCTTCCTCCCTATCCCTATCCCTCCATCTCTCTCCATCCATCTCTCCATCTCCCTCTCCCTCCTTCCATCCATCCCAACATCTCTCCCTCCACCCACCCCCCTCCCTCCTTCCATCTCAACATCTCTCCCTCCTTCCCTCCCTCCTTCCATCCTGACATCTCTCCCTCATTCCTCCAGTCCTTCCCAGTCATCTCTCCCTCTCCCTCCCTCCTTCCCTCCACCCACTCCTCCCCTCCCTCCCTCCCTCCCTCCACTCCTCTCTCCCTCCCTACATCCTTTCCTCCTCCCATCCCAACATCTCTCCCCTCCTCCATCCTTCCTTCAATCCTCCTTCCCATCCATCTCTCCCTCCCTCCCTCCCTCCCTCCCTCCCTCCCTCCCTCCCTCCCTCCCTCCAATTCTCCCTCCATCCATCTCTCCTTCCATTCACCCCTCCCATCCCTCCCTCCACCCACTCCTCCATCTCTCCCTTTCCTCCCCTCCCTCCTTCCATCCCAACATCCCTCCCTCCTTCCTCCAATCCTCCTTCCCATCCCTCCCTCCCCCCAGTCCACCTTCCAACCCTCCCTCCCCTTCCCCCTCCCTCCCCCCAGACCCCCCCAGACCCCCGGGGCCCCCCCTCACGTTGAAGATCTGCACGTAGTGCCCGATGAGCTCCTCCACCACGCGGCCGGCCTTGTGCTCCTGCCCGTCCGTCTGGAACAGCGTGGGCCCGAAGACGATGGCCAGGTTGTGTGTGCTCATCTGGTTGTCCCCCGCCAACAGCTGCACCCTGCGAGGAGTGGGGGGCGGGGGGGCACCCCGTTACCGCTCCCACCCCATAACCCAACCTTCCCCCCCCCCCGCCTCCTCCCCGAGGACCCCTTCTCCGTGTGTGCTGCACAGCGTTGGGGTTGGTTGGCCCCAGATCCAAATCCACAGCCCCCGGGAACCCCATAGAGCCCCTGGGAGATGGGTCTGGGGTCACTGTAGCCCCCCAAGACTCCACGGGAGATGGATTTGGGGTCCCCATGGCTCCCAGGACCCCCAAAAGATGGGTCTGGGGACACCAAAGCCCCCCAGGGCCCCCAGGGTGATGAGTCTGGGACCCCATAGCCCCCAGGATCGCCACAGCCCTTCAGGACCCCCTGAGTAATGGGTCTGGGGACACCCCCGCCCCCAACAAATGGGTTTGGTGGACATGCTCCCCACATAGCCCCCCCTCCCCCCCCAGCAGACCCCACAGAGGGGCTGCCCCGCACCGGAAGAGGTGATTGATGAGCGCCTTCAGCGTGGCCCTGTTCACAGTGGGGAGGGCATCCAGGAGCCGCCGGTACTCCTCCATCCTCTCCTCCTCATCCTCCAGAGCTGCGAGGGAACAGGGGAACGTGGGACCCCCATGTCCTCGTCCCCCCCAAATCCCATATTGATGCTTCGCCACTGGATGGAGGGAGGATTGGAGGGAGGGAGGGAGGGTGGGAGGAAGAGACATCGGGATGGAAGGAGGGAGGGATGGATGGGGAGAGGGAGGGAGGGAGAGATGGAGGGGTGGATGGAGAGATGGATAGATGGAAGAATTGGAGGAAGGGAGAGATGGAGGGTTGGACAGATGAGGAGATGGAGGGAGAGATGGAAGGAGAGAGTGGGAGGGAGAGATGGAGGGAGAGCTAGATGGAAAGAAGGACAGGAGAAGGGGAGGGAGGGAGAAATGTTGGGATGGAAGGAGGGAGGGATGGGGGGTGGAAGGACTGGGGGAAGGGAAGGAGAGATGGAGGAAGACAAGATGGAGGGGGGAAGGGAAAGTGGAGGGAAGGTGCGATGGATGGAGGGAGGAATGGAGAGAGAGAGATGGAGGGAGGGATGGGGGGCAGGAGGGAAAGATTAGGGATGGAGGGAGGGAGGGAGAGATGGACGCCTCCAAGCTCACTCTTCCAGAAGGAGAGGAGGGCGAGACCCCCGACCACACCTCCACGGGGCCACGCAGGGGTGGGGGGGCTGCATTCCTCACCAGTCCCACTCCCACCCCCACCCCGGGCTCGGTGCCTGGCCTCTGTGACTCACGGCCGCGTGTCGGCCAACATCTGTCTGCCAGATGTGTGCTCCCAATGGAAACGGAGGAGGAGGAGGAGGAAGGGAGGAAGGGAAGGAGCCCTATCCAGACCCCTGACCCGTGGCCTTCAGCCACTCCGGGCTCCAGCTCTCGGTGAAGAGCCCTCTGTCTCCCAGCTCTCGGAAGAAGCGCTTGAGCGCGTTGGCCACGTCGTCCACGTGCTGCTCGCCCTCCTTGAGGCGCACGGAGCGGGCGTCGCGCCGCAGCGTCTCCAGCAGCCTGCTGGTCTTGGAGTTCTGCCCGCTCTTGCGGTAGATGCCCTCGGAGGTCAACCCTACAACGGGGCGGGATGGGATCGGGGCGCTCATCCCAAAGACGGAGCTCAAAGGAACCGGGAACCTCAAAGAGATCCCCGAATACGTCGCCCCGTACCGTACTGCGTGATGTAATCGATGCAGCGATCCACCAGCACGGGGACGTCCCCGTCCGTCAGCTGCTGCTCCGCCAGCGTGTCCCCACCGCTGCCCGCCGCCTTCTGGATGGCCTGCAGCCAGCCCACGAAGTCCAAGCGCCGCTCCCCGTGGATGTACAGCGTCCTGCGGGAGGACGCCGCGCCTCGGATGCCACCCCGGCGTGCGCCCACAAGGGTCCGCCAACGGTGCTCACTAGAGATCCCCAAGGGTTCCCCTGGGATCCTCTCTGAGTCCTCCGAGGGTTCCCCAAAGATCCTTCCGAAGTCCTCCAAGGGTTCCTCAAGGCTCCACCAAGGGTTCCCACAAGGCGCCCCAAAGATCCTCCCCAAATCCTCCAAGAGTTCCCTAAGAATCCTCCCAGAGTCCTCCAAGGGTTCCCCGAGGATCCTCCCAAAGTCTTCATAAGGTTCTCCAAGTGGGGATCTCCCAGGATCCCCCAAAGATCCTCCCAAAGTCCTCCAAGGGTTCCCCAAGAGTTGCCCAAGGATCCTCCCCAAGTCCTCCAAGGGCTCCTCCACGGTTCTCCACGGGTTCCCCAAGGATCCTCTAAGAGTCCCCCAAGGGTCCCCCCCACGTTCCCCTGGACTCCTCCAACAGTTCACCAAATCTCCCCTCCAAGTTTCCCAGGAAGGCCCCCCCCCCAGAACAGGGGAACGCCCTGAACACCCCGACCCACACGGACCCCCCCAGCCCTTCAGCTCCGCCGTTACCTCCCCCTCTCCACCAGCACCAGCACCTCACTGTCCCCTTGGATGGCTGCAAGAAAATCAGACACCCATCATCATCCCCACGCCCCGGGGCTGAGAAGGAGGACCGAGGGGACGCCCCCCCACCCCAAAAAAAGCCGGGACCCCCCCCAACCTGACACATACACAGCTCCTGGAGCTTCCGCAGCTGCACGGCCTCGTGCTGCTCGCCGTCCCCGGAGCAGAGGTATAGGGTGGAGGCAACCAGGGCAAACCAGCCCTCCTGGGTGCCCCCCAGGCTCAGCCCCCCCTTGTACTGCAGCCGCCCCAAGCGCTCGAAGTCGTGGCCCAGCAGCTCCTCAGCACACGGGGGGACAAAGGACTTGGGGGGCGGAGAGGGGGTGGGGGTCAGAGAGAGATGGAGGTCAGACCAAGGGAGTGGGGTTTGGGGACCCCATGATATTCAGGAGACGGTGGGTGATGGGTCTGGGGATCCTGTGTCCCCGCAGGACTCCCCGGGGGATGAGTTTGGGGACAACATGGCCCACAGGACCCCTTCAGAGATGGATTTGGGGTTACCAAAAACACAGCCCCCCCAGAACCCCCTGGATGATGAGTTTGGGGACCCCATGTCCCCCTAGAACCCCCTGGGAGATGAGTTTGGGGACCGCAGGACCCCCAGGACCCCCAAGCAGATAGGATTGGGTACCCCATGCCCCCCAGGATCCCTTGAGTGATGAGTTTGGGGACCCCATGTCCCCCCAAGACCCCCTGGCAGATAGGATTGGGGTCCCCACGTCCCCCCAGGACCCTGGCAGATGCCAGCCCCCCATTCCGGCTCCAACCTTGGCGAGGGACCAGATCCACTCGCGTGTGGTGTCGGCGCTGTCGGCCCCGAAGAGGTAGAGCCTCTCGGGCCTCGACGTACACCTCGAACGTGGACTCCATCCTGGGGAGGGAGCGGGGTCGCACCGGGGTCCCTTCCGTGCAGGGATATCCCATCATATCCCATAATCTCACACTGGTCCCAGCTGGGTCCACCCCACGCCCTCTGTGCCCCCCAACCCTCCCGCACAGCAGGACATCACCACGACGTCCACCCCAGAAGGAACGAGCACGGTGAAGTACGAGTGGGGGGGCTGGGAGGAAGGTGGGGGTTGTTTTTGGGGTTGCCCCTCCCCCGTGGGGGGTCCCCACCGCTCACCCGTGGGTGCGGGGGGGGTTGCTGACCAGGCACACGATGTCGGCCGTGCCGATGTGGCCGCTGGGGGCGGTGCTGCGCTCGCTCTCGTAGTAGCTGAGGACGCCGTCCCGCAGCGCGCACCAACGCCGGCTGAACTCTGCGCGGCACGGCGGCGTCACACACGGCCACCCGTGGTCACCCATGGCCACCCATGGCCACCCGGGGCCACCCATGGCCACCCAGGATCACGTGGGGCCAACCATGACCATGTGGGGACACCCATGACCACCCCATGACCACTCAAGGACATCCATGACCACCCACGACCACATGGGTCAACCTACGGCCACCCATGACTACCCATGACCACCCCATGGCCACCCGAGGCCACCCATGGCCATGTGGTGCCAACCATGACCACCCATGGCCACCCATGGCAACGAGGGGCCACCCATGACCACCAATGACCGCCTCCAGCCACCCGAGGCCACCCGTGACCACATGGGGCAACCCATGACCATGTGGGGCCACCCACGACCATCCACAACCACGTGGGGCAATCAATGGCCACCTACATCCACCCATGACCACTTGGGGCCACCCATGGTCACGTGGGGCCACCCATGACCACCCATGACTTCCTGGGGCCACCTGAGGACACCCATGGCCACCCATGACCACGTGGGGCCACCCAAGGCCGCCCAACTCCCCCCGGCACACCCACCCCCACCCCACATCTCAGTTCCACCCCTCATCGCACAGCTCCCATTCCTAATACGTGGGGCACTGCCCCCAAAACCCCATCCAGGATATCGGGGGTGGGCCCTTCAGAGCCCCCTCCCCCCCCATTTATTCGAGACCCCCATGTCCACCCCCCGGTACCTTCTGCCCCCCTCCTGTCGCTGTGGGGTTTGGCTGCTGATGGGGTTTTGTAGAGGAACCCGCAGTGCGTGACACACGGCAGCGACACCGCCCCACACTGCTCCGCACCGCACTCCACCTCTGGGAACGGTGGCTCTGTGGGGTCAGGGGGGGAAATCTATGGGGTTGGAGAATCCGTGGGGTCGGGGGGGGGAAATCTATGGGGTCAGCAGCTCTGTGAGGTCAAGGAGAGTAAACCTATGGGGTCGGCAGTTCATTGGGGTCAGAAGAATAAATGTACGGTGTTGGTTGGGGGGTAAATTTGTGGGGTCGGCAGCTCTGTAGGGTTGGGGGAGGAATAAATCTATAGGATCAGCAGCTCTGTGGGGTCGGGGGGGTTAGTTGTGGGGTTGTGGGGTCGGTTGTGGGGCGGCGGGGTTACGGGGTCGGCCGTTACCGTAGGAGAGGTTGTGCCGGAGGAACTCCATCTGCAGCGTTTGTCCGCTCCGTTCCGCCAACGCCATCGGGGTCGGCCACGCGGGGTCCCCCGTATGGCACCGCACCGCCGCCCCACAGCTCAGCAGCGCCTGCGTCTCCGCCACGTCCGCCGTGGTCACCGCCACGCACAGCGCCTGGGGGGGCAGGGGGGGCAGTTATGGGGTTTTGGGGGGTGGTTATAGGGGGTTTGGGGGGGGTTAATTAATGGGGTTAGATATCTCCGCAATGTCTCCTGCGGTCACTGCTGAGCACAGACTCGGGGGGGGGGGGGGGGGGGGAGGGGGGGCAGGTTATAGGGGGTTAGGGGGAAGTTTAGGGGGGGGGGTCGTGGGGTTTAAGGAGGGGTTGGAGGGAGGTGGGGGGTTGGGGGGAGTTTTGGGGGGGGGTTTGGGGGCGGTTGGGGGGGTCCTGGCGAAGCCGGGAAGTGCGGAGTGCGGGAGGAGGGATGGGGTGGGGCGGAGTGGGGGGGGGCGGGGAGAGCGCTGACACAGTGGGGCGGGGCCGCGTTCCTGAGGGGGGGGGAGGGGCGGTGGGGGGGCGTAACCACACGGAGGGGACGGTCCGACCCCGAAGTGGGGGGGGGGGGCACAGAGTGAGCGCTGTGAGAGCGGAGTCCATGGCACTGTGCGATGGGGGGGGGCAGCTCCAGACTGGGGGGGGGACTGGGAGCAGCGTGGGGGGGTACTGGTATCATGGGGGGGGGGGGGGGGGCACTGGGAGCAGTGGTCTGATTGGGGGGGGGGGGCACTGGGGGGTCCTGGTGTCCCCGGTGAGGGGGGGGGGGGGTACCGGTAGCGGCGCGCACGGACCCGGTCGAGCGCCCCCTGGTGGCCGAGCAGCGCGTGGCAGCGGCGGTAGCGGCCGTGGCGGTATTTGCGGCGCACGAAGCGGCGCCGCTCCGCGGGAGCGCTGCGCGGGGTCACGGCCTCCGCCGCGGGAACGCGCGCCGCCCACAGCCGGTTCGACACCGCGTTACCCACGCGAGAGAAGAGCTGCGGGGGGAGGGGCGGTCAGAGCGGGGGGGGGGGGGGGGGGGCGGAGCAGTGGGATGGGGGCAGGGGGATGGGGTGCGGGTGCTGTGGGGACACCTGGATGAGCTCCTCGCTCCACACGCTGCTGTCCATGGTGATGCTGCGCACTTTGCTGACGTTGGGGCCCAGCGCGCGGTGCTCCCCTACAGACGGCAGCCGCACCTCAGCACCCCGGGGTGGGGGTGGGGTCAAAAACCCCCAACCCCCCCCCCCCCCACCCCCCCCCCTCTCTCCGTTTACCGGCGCAGCGCTCGCAGATAACGACGCAGAGATTGACCGAAGCCCACTCGGGGCGCGGAGCTCCGCAGTCCGCGCATGCGCGGTTGTCCGGCGCCGCCCAAATGCGCTCCGCCACCGCCGCTCCTCCGCTCAGCGCCGCCGCCACCGCCCCGCGCAGCGCCGCCATCCACGCCGAGCGGCACCGGCCGCAGCACGCGGAGAACCTGCGGGGACAGCGCCGCCGTGCGGCCAACGAGCGGTACTGCAACGGCGCGGCTGGGCGGCCGTAGGGCGCCGCCGGGTGGGCACAGAGCGGTACTGCGGGGGGGGGGGGGGCACGGGGATGGGGTCGTGGGAATGGGGTCGTGGTGGGGGATCGTGGGGATGGGGTCGTGGGGATGGAGTCATTCTAATGGGTTCGTGGTGGTGGTGGGGTCACAGTAATGGGGTGATGCTGGAGCGCCTCGTCCTGCTCCGAATCAGCCCATGAGCTGCACCGGGGGGGCGGGGGGGGGGAGGGGAAGGGGGGGTTGTGGGGTCGGTGTGTGGGGTCGGTGTGTGGGGTCGGTGTGTGGGGTCGGGGCAGCCGCTCACGTGAAGCAGTGGTGCGGTGTGCAGAGCTGGAAGGAGCGGCGCTCCAGCTCCTTCACAGTGCCCACGTCCATCTCGATGCACGTGATGCCGATGCCCGCGCGGCGCTCCTGGGGGGGGGGGGGGGGGGGGAGGGGTGATGTGGGGCGTGCAACGCGTGTGCAACGTGTGCAACCTGCACGCTGCTTGCACACCCTTTGCACGCCAGATCCCCCCACCCCCCAGCGGTGACACCACGGGGACACGGGGGCACAGGACACGGGGACGTGGCGTTATAGGGACATATGGGGACGTGGGATATGGGGATGTGGGGACGTATGAGGACACGGGGCTGTATGGGGACATGTGGGGATGTGGGGTCACGGGGTTGGGGGGACATACAGGGACACAGGACATGGGGTCATGGGGACGTGGGTCATAGGATATGGGGACATATGAAAACACACGGGGACATATGGGGTCATGGGGTCGTATGGGGCCATACAGGGTCATATGGAGACACACGAGGATATATGGGGCCATACAGGGACACACAGGAATATATGGGGACATATAGGGACACATGGGGCCATACGGGGATGCCTGGGGACATATAGGGTCATGTGGGGATGTATAGGGACACACAGAGACATATGGGATGCCATAGGGCCATACAGGGCTGTACAGGGCCTTATGGGGACACACAGGGCCATATGGGGCGATATGGGGCCGCGCACCTCATCGTTGCGGTACAGGAGCACTCTGTGGCCCCGCACGACCATGAGCACTTTGTGTTTGAAGCCACGCAGCTCCAGCAGCCCGCTCCTCTCCGTGGGGCTCTGAGAGTCCGGGGGGCACTGTGGGGCCATGGGGCACTGCGGGTCCGTGGGGCACTGCGGGTCTGTGGGGCTCTGTGGGTCCGTGAGGCACTGTGGGGCCGTGGGGCTCTGTGGGGTTGTGGGGCTCCGGTCCCCTCCGCTGCGCTGCCGCTCCTCCACCGCGCACTGCAGCGCCCGCAGCCACGCAGAGCACTCGGCTGGAAGGGGAGGGACGTGGGGATGTGGGGCAGGTGGGGTGTGGGGGACATGGGGTAGGGGGCAGGGGATGTGGAGTGGGGGATGTGGGGCAGGGGTGGGGTGTGGGGGTTGTGGGTTGGAGGGATGTGGGATACTGGGATGTGAGGTGGGGTGATGTGGGATACTGGGGATGTGGGGCAGAGGTGGGGATGTGGGATATGGGGAAGGGGTTGTGGGGACATGGGGTGGGGGGATATGGATGTGGGGTGGGGAATGTGGGATATGGGGAGGTGGGGATGTGGGTTGCAGGGACACAGGGTGAGAGGTGGGGATGTGGGGCAGGGTATGTGGAGCAGGAGTGGGGTGGGGGATATGAGGACGTGAGGGTGGGGTGTGGGGAGGAGCGGGATATGGGGACATGGCATGGGAATAAGGGGCAGGGGTGGGGTGGGGGGGTTGGGATGTAGGGCAGAGGGTGGGGGGGCTGTGGGACACAGGGATGAGGCATGGGGGGATGTGGGGCAGGGGTGAGGGTGTGGGGCAGTGTGGGATATGGGATATAGGGCACTGTATATGAGACATAGGGACAGGGGCTGTAGGACCTGGCCTATAGGGCACAGGATACGGGGCACAGGATAAAAGGGCGGCCCACAGCCGTGGGGCAGAGGCTATGGGGCGCCCCACGGCAGCGCGAGGCAGAGCGGCGCTGACCGTCGCTGTGTGCGCGGAACACGAAGCGCCGCAGCTGCGTCACCACGGCCAAACGCTGCTCCCCCAGCGCCTCCACCGCCCGCACCGCGCACAGGGGCACGAAGCGCTTCGAGTACACGGCCTGGGGGGGGAAAGGGGGGGACACGGCTGCCGTTGTGGTGTTGTGTCGTTGTGGTGTTGTGTCGTTGTGGTGTTGTGTCGTTGTGTCGTTGTGTCGTTGTGGTGTTGTGTCGTTGTGGTGTTGTGTCGTTGTGGTGTTGTGTCGTGGTGGTGTGTCGTTGTGGTGTTGTGTCGTTGTGGTGTTGTGTCGTTGTGTCGTTGTGGTGTTGTGTCGTTGTGTCGTTGTGTCGTTGTGGTGTTGTGTCGTGGTGTTGTGTCGTTGCGTGTTTTTGTTGTTGTTTGTTGTGTAGTTGTGTCGTTGTGTTGTGCCATGTAGTTGTGTTGTGTAGTTGCGTAGCTGTCCTGTTGCTGTGTAGTTGTATCGCTGTGTAGCGGTCGTGGTGAGGCGGTTGTGTAGTTGTGCCATTGTGTAGTGTGTCGTTGTGTCGCTGTGTTGTTTTGTGTCGCTGTGTCGCTGTCGTAGTGTAGATGTGCAGTTGTGTCGTTGTGTCGCTGTGTCACTGTGCTGCTGTGTAGATGCGTTGTGTCGCTGTGTCGCTGTTGTGTCGTTGTGCTGTTGTGTTGTTGTGTCGTTGTGCCCCCCCCGCTCACTTTGTCGCTGTCGAAGTAGCGCAGGAATTCGTGGTCCAATGTCACCCAGCGCCGCTGGAAGCGCGACGGCCTGCGGGGGGACGGGGGACAACCGGTCCAAACCAGTCCAAACCAGCCCCAAACCGGCCCAAACCGGCCCAAACCGGCCCAAACCGGCCCCAAACCGGCCCCAAACCGGCCCCAAACCGGCCCCAAACCGGCCCCAAACCGGCCCCAAACCAGTCCCAAACCAGCCCCAAACCAGCGCCTCCCAGTAGCGCCCACTGCAGTGGGGCCGGGGGCAGTGCGCGGCACTCACCGCTGGGGGGCGCTCTTCTCCAACCATCCCGAGTGCTCCGTGGGGCGCGGACCCACGCGTGTGGGGCTGAGAGACGGGGACAGAACGCACCCATAGCGCTGCGCGGCCCAGTACGGCCCCACAGCCCCACCCCCCCCCACCCCCCGCGGCCGCCCCACAGCGCCCCCTACCGGAGCGGCGGATCCCCGCAGCCGCCGTCCCCCCGCCCCTCATCACTGCACGCAGCGCAGAGCTCCTCCGGGGGGGGGACCGTGACGGGGGGCACACGGGGAGGAGGGGGGGGACACGAGTGGGCCGTCACGTGCTCGGCCATCACGGGGCCGCCGTCCCCACCCACGGAGTCCTCTCCGTAGTCGGAGTCATCTGTGGGGGGGGACACAGTGATGGGGGGAGGGAGTTATGGGGGTGGCACCGTCCCCTCCCCCCCAACCCCACAACATCGAGGGGGGATATGGGGGACAGCGGGGATGGCAAAGTCTGGGGGGGGGCACTAAGGGAAGTAGGGGGCACTATGGGGCGGGAGGGGACATGGGGGGGGACGCTATGGGGTCAGAGGGGGCACTATGGGGCGGTACTCACCAAACTCGGGATGGGGGGCGGTCATGGGCGGCGGTGGCACTGTGGGGCTGAGGGGGGGGGCGGGGGGGTCCTCCGGGGGGGGGACACTGTGGGGACGGAGGGGAGAGCATTATGGGATGGCACACATGAGGGTGGCACTACTGGGGGGGGGGGGCACCCCCCCCTTGCCCCTCCCCCACCCCCACCATCCCTACCTGGGACGGAGTGAGATGGGGGAGGGGAAACGTGTGGGGCAGTGCTGGGGGGCTGGCACCACCACCTCCTCCCCCACACGCCTTGCACCCCAAAAAGCTCGGGTGTCCCCCCCTTCCCCCCCCGGAGTGGGGCAGCACTTCCTGCTCACACTTCCTGTGGGGCCAAAGCCGCAGCGCTGCAATGGGGCACTGTGGGGTGGGGGGGGGGGAACCCTAAAGAGGTATGGGGTCTCTAAGGGGAATATGGGGACCCCAATGGGGTATGGAGTCTCTATGGGGGGGGGGCGGATGTGGAAAAATGGGGACCCCCAGGGGTCATACAGGCACCCCGAGGGGTCCCATAGGGAGATATGGGGACCCCAAGAGGGCACATGGGGACCCTGTAAAAGTAAGGGGGGGACACATGGGGTCCGAGCACCCCCCCCCCCCCATTCCCCTCCCCCACGTACCTGCCGCCCTCCTGCCGGACCCCGAGCCGGGGGGGGGGAGGTGGGGGAGGGGACGGTGGGGGAGGGGGGGAGAACTTGAGCGGGGGGGGGGGGCAGCCCGACCTGGGCGGGATGGGGGGAGGGGCGGGGCGGAAGATGCGGCGCGGGGCGGGGACGGGTTTGCACGGCCGGGGGGGGTCGGGATCCGAGGAGGGGTCCGGGGGGGGCGGGGGGAAGGCGTCGCGGAGCCCCGTGAGGATCCGGCGGCGGTGCCCGGGGAGGAGCACCCCGAGCCGCTCCAGGTCCGCCTCCCGCAGCTGCCGGCAGTCCGCCACGGTGCGCATGCGCCGCACCTCGAACGCGCCGCTGTACCGCTCCAACCGCAGCGCCGCCAGCCACGCCGACACCGGAAGTGAGGCGACTTCCGCCAGGCGGTCCTCCATGGCGCCTGGGGGCGCTGGAACATCCGGGGGCTGAAGGGGAAATGGGGGACAGAGTCCGTTTGGGGAGGGGGCGCGGCCCCAAAATCGACCCCAAGTTCGACCCACCCCCACTCGGAGCACCTGGAATCACTAGGGTCGGATGAGGGCTATGGGATGGCCGAGCCCTACCCCGATCCGTTCCCACCCACAGAACCATAGAGTCTGTAGGGTTGGAGGAGAGCTCTAGGGCGGACAACCCCGACCCCAAATCCAACCCCAACGGGAGCACCGTGGAACCATTAGGGTTGGAAGAGGACTATGGGGTGGAAAAGCCAGATCGCAGTCCTGACCCCAATCCCAACCCATCCCCACTCAGAGCACCTGGGGGTCAGTAGGGTTGGAAGAGAACTACAGGATGGCCGACCCAACCCCAATCCCAATCCCAACCTACAAGCACTCAGAGGACCCAGAACCACTGGGATTGGAAGAGAGCTATGGGGTGGACAACATCGACCCCAATCCCAACCCCAACCCCAATCCCACCCCAGTGAGAGCACCGTGGAACCATTAGGATTGGAGGAGAACTAAGGGATCTTAACCCTGACCCCAAACCCGACCCCAAACCATCCCCACTCACACAACCAGAGAGTCAGTAGGGTTGGAAGAGGGCTACGGGATGGAAAACCCCGACCCCAAACCTGACCCCAAACCTGACCCTAATCCCGACCCCTCGCAGCACCGTGGAAGCATTGGGGTTGAAGCAAATATCCCAAAGGACCCAAATCCCCCAAAAGTACCAAATATCCCATAAAGGACCGCAGCCCCAAACGTCCCCACAGTGACACATCCCCCAGAGAGCACCAAACGGCCCCAAAAGGACCCAATGGCCCCAAATCCCCTAAAACCCCACATCAAAACTGCCCTAACGAGAGGACACTGGGACAACGGGGCACTGTGGGGACACACGGCTATGGGGACACACGGCTATGGGGCCACGGGGACACCCCACTGCCACCCGCCCGACCCCATTACCCGGCCCCGTGCTGTCCCCGTGTCCCCTCGGATCGCAGTGCCCCGAAAGCAGAAGCGCCGTTATGGGGTCGAGGAGCGGAGGTTTCGCTATGGGGTGAAACTGCTTTCGCTTTCGGGTTCCGGCACTGAGCGCCATAATGGGAACGGCTGTGGGGCCGGGGGGGGACATGGGGTGCGGGGGGGTTATGGGGTGGGGAGGGGCAGTGGGGTGGAAGGGGGTAATGGGGTCTTTGGGGCAGTGGGGTGAGGGGGGTTATGGGATGCACAGTGGGGCTCCGAAGCCCCGACCCAAATATTTGAGGCTCAGCGATCCCCTCCAGACCCCAAACGTATGGAGCACGCCGACCCCAAACCCCCTCTGGACCCCAAACCCCAAACATATGGGACACGCTGACCCCTAACCCCATAGATTTGGGGCTCAGGACCCCATACATACGGGGCGCCCTTCCCCGCCCCACACCCAAACCCCACAGATTTGGGACCACCGCGGCTCGTCCGGGTCCCCGCCCCCCACCGCCGCTACGGTTCCCACAGTTGGGGGGGGGACGGACTTGACCCCATAGGGGCCGCCCCCACCCCATAGATGTGGGGCACTGACCTGCGGCGCCGGCGCGGAGCGCTCTGGGGTCCGCCCCTCCCTCACCCCGCGTGGTTAGGGGGCCGCCCCACGGGACGGGATTGGGGGGGGGGGATTTGTGGGTAATTAACAGCGCTGCGGTAATTGGGGGCGGAGCTGCGCTGACAGCGCCGGGCGGGAATGAATGGGAATGGGGGCGGGGGGAATGGAATCGGGATGGGATGGGATTGGGATTGGGATTGGGATGGGATTGGGAGAGGGATGGGAAGGGGATGGGATGGGATTGGGGATGGGATTGGGACTGAGATCGGAATGGGATTGGGAATCGGATTGGGATGGGAATGGGATCAGGATTGGGAATGGGATTGGAATCAGGACTGGGATAAGGAACAGGATTGGGATTGGGTTTGCAATTGGGATCAGGATGAGGATGAGATTGGGATTAGGATTGGGATTGGCCTGGGATTGGGATGGGATTGAGATTGGGATGGGATTGGAACTGGGACTGGGATTGGGAGGGGAATTGGATGGGATTGGGATAGGGATTTGGATTGGGACGGGGATCAGGAATGGTATAGGATTGGGATGGGAATGGGATGGGATTGGGATCAGGAATGGGAATAGGATTGGGATGGGAATTGGGATGGAATGGGAACGGGATGGGGAAGATTGGGGTGAGAATGAGGTGGGGGCAATGGGATGGAGGAACGGGGTTTGGGTATGGGATTGGGGAATGGGGCGGGGGCAGCGGAGTGGAAGAGAACGGGTTAGGAAGGAATAGGGTAAATGGGATTGGGGATGGGATGGGGGAGTGGGGTTGGGTATGGGATGAGGGCAATGGGAATGGGGACTGGGATATGGGGTTGGTGTATGGGATGGCGGCAAGGGTATGGGATGTGGGGATGGGGTATGGAGTTGAGGTATGGGGTTGGGGTATGGGATTTGGATTTGGGGTTGGGTATAGGGTGAGTGGGCAGCGCACCGCCCCCAGCCGGGCTCCACATCCGCTTCCGGTCTCTCCCGGAAGCGCTCCGCTCGTAGCGCACCCTGGGGGCTGGAGTCCTTTCCCCGTGACGCGAACTACATCTCCCAGCAGGCTTTGCGCGCCGGCGGCCGCCATCTTGTTCGACCGGCGTGAGCTCGCAGCCGGGCGAGGGGGGGGGAGGGGACCGTGACCGCGCGCGGCTCCGCGGACGATGCTGTCCGCCCTGTGGGGCCGCCCGCCTCCGCCGGGCCTGGCGCGGCTCCTCGGGCCCTTCCGGCGGCTCTGCTCCCCGCGGGCGGCCCTCGGTGCGCCGGCGGAGAGCTGCGGGCCGTCGGCCGAGCGGCTCCGGTCGGTCCCGGGAGCGGCCGGCAGAGGCCGCCGCCATCCCGTGAGGACCGCGGCCGCGGGTGGGCTGCTGCGCGGGGACGAGCCGAAAGCGGGGCCCACGCGGGTCGTGACGGCGGAACCGCGAGGGGAGAGGAGCGGAGATGGGAGGGCACGAGCCGGGGAGGTGCTGGCCGCGCTCGGCCTGCTGGCGGCGTGCTCCGGCAGGGACCGCGCAGCCAAGGGTGGGTACGGCCGTGGGGGGGCGGGGGGCGGTGCTGTGCTGGTGGGCAGCGAGCGGCGGCTGTGTGCGGTGTGCCCTGGCGGCACGAAGGGGCAGAGGTTGAGCAGCAGTGGTCCGATGGTTGAGTACTGGTTGTCCATGAGGCAGCAGTGCGGCCCGGTGGCCAAGAATGCCAGTGGTTGAGCAGCAGAGGACCATTAGTTGGCCAGTAGTTGCCCATGAGGCAGCAGTGTGCCCTGGTAGCCAAAGAGGACAATGGTTGAGCAACAGCGGACCAACAGTTGACCATTAGTTGAGCAATGAGGTAATAATATGCCCTGGTGGCCAAAAAGGCCAGCGGTTGACCAACAGTCGGTCTGTAGTTGACCAGTAGTTGCCCATGAGGCAGCAGTGTGCCCTAGTGGCCAAAAAGGACAATGGTTGAGCAACAGGGGGCCAGTAGTTGACCAAGGGTTGCTCGTGGGGGATCAGTGTGCCCTGGTGGCCAGGAAGACCAATGGTTGACCAACAGTTGTTCAGTAGTTGACCACAGCTTGACTACGGGGCAGCAGTGTACCCTGCTGTTGCAGCAGGTCAGTGTTTGACCAGCAGCGGACTATTCGTTGAGCAATGGTTGCCCATGAAGCAGCAGTGTGCCCTGGTATCCAAACAGACCAGTGCTTGCCCAACAGTTCGTCAGTAGTTGACCATAGGTTGCCCATGAGGAATCAGTGTGCCTTGGTGGCCAACAGTTGACCAGTGGTTGAGCAGTAGTTGACTAGTGGTTGACCAATAGTTGTCCAGTGGTTGACTAACAGTTAACCAATAGTTGACTAACAGTTGGCCAGTGGTTGATTAACAGCTGACCTATAGTTGACCAGTAGTTTACCAATGTTTGGCCAACAGTTGACCAGCAGTTAACCAGTGGTTGACTGACAATTGACTGTGGTTGACTGACAGTTGACCAATGATTGATTACCAGTTGACTGACGGTTGACTAGTAGTTGGCCAATCATTGGCCAACAGCTGACTAGTGGTTGACCAATAGTTGACCAGTGGTTGACTAACAGTTAACCAATAGTTGACTAACATTTGGCCAGTGATTGATTAACAGCTGACCTATAGTTGACCAGTAGTTTACCAATGGTTGGCCAACAGTTGACCAATAGTTGACCGACAGTTGACCAGTGGTTGACTAGCAGTTGACCAGTGGTTGACTAGCAGTTGACCAGTGGTTGACCACCGCTGGCACTCATTTGTCCGCTCTCCCTCTTCGTTCCACCTGCAGCAGTGCTGTCCCTCAGCCCACATCGCTGCTGCCTCATCCTGGAGCAGCAGAGGAAGTACTGAGGTCCCGCTGCAACGCTGCAGGGGATGGCAGCGTGCAGGGATGCTGTCCTTCCCCTGGCAGCCGGGAGATGTCCTCCTCATCCCACACGATGCTCCTGCTGCGCTGGGCACCTCTGCCCGGAGCGTGGCCGTGCCCGCCGCACCCCGCATCCCTCCGCTCTCACTGCAAGAAACACAAGTCTTCATTCCCAGTCCTCTTTTGTTTGTTCTGAGCGTCAGTTTGTCTCCTAACTGCTTCTCTTCTCCTTTCCTTCCAGAGGATGCTCTGCTGGAAGCTGCCAGGATCAACAACGTGGCCGAAGTCAACAGGTGAGCAGCTTCGTGCCGGTGCCCAAGGGGAGCGTGCTGCCAAAGGGTGGGGGGGGAGGAGATCTCTGCAGTGCTGAGCTGCTGAGCTCCGTCCTTCTCCCCCCCTGGCTGCCCCACACCGGTACAGAGAGATGTTTTGGTGTCCTGGATGCTTGCATGGGGTGGGAATGGGTGCTGCTCTCTGCTGCAGGGCACAGAGCTGCGTGCAGACGCTGGAGGGGGTGGGCTGGGGCTGGAAGGAAGCAGGCTGGCTCCCAGCAGCCCAGGGCTGAGCTCTGGTCTGGATCGAGGGCCCAAGAGAGGATATTGGTGCTCTGCTAATTGGCATGTGTGTCCTGCTGCTTGTCACTGCAGGAAGCTGCTGCTCAGCCAGCTCCGGGTGATGGGTGAGGGGTGAGGGGGGGCACGCAGGGCAGCGGCCGTGCTCCCCCTGCTCGGGGTGGGGCTGCTGCAAAGGCCCCGCTGCCTGCGCCGTGCTGGGTGGGATTTAGGGGTGGCTTTGGGGTTGAGGATGGGGTGCAGGGGCTTTTTGGGGTGGGATTTGGGGTGAGGATAACTTAAAGGGTGGCCTAGAGGAGCAGAATTTGGGTTAAAGGGGCTTTGGGGGGTAGGATTTGGGGTGGGTTTTGAGGTGCGGACTTTGGGGTGGGATTTGGGGTGAGGGGCTTTGAGGAGCGAGCTTTGAAGGGTGGGCATCGGGGTGGCTTTGGGGTGTGGGATTTGTGGTGGGCATCCTCTAACACAGTGTGGGGTGGTGTGAGGTGCAGAGGGTGAGGTGCAGGGCCCATAAGCATACTCAGAGGAGAAGGGCAGCGGCGCGAGCACGAACAGAAGCTATTGTTGTGCAGCCAGAGTTCAAGTTTCCAGCTTCCTCTTCCTCCACCTGGCAGGAGGACGAGCCCGGGTGCTGAGCACAAACTCAAACATGCCCCCTGGGCTCGGTGTCAGCTCGGAGCCGCTCACCCAGAACCTCGGCCGCGGGCTGAATAGAGGCACATCTGTCCGGGGGCCGCGGCGCGCGCGACCCTATGGGCTCTTTATGGGACGGATCAAAGCGCTGCAGCTCGGCGCCTGCTGTCCGTCTCGGGGTGAAGGAGCTCCCAGAGCTGTGCCTGCAGCTCTCCCGAAGTGAATTCCAGAGCAGCCGAGGGCCGCAGTGCCCAAACTGTTCCAAACTGGGATCTGAGCACTGCCAGACGTGCCCAGGGATGTGCTTGGGCTCAGCAGTGCTGGGGGTCTCAGCTCCAGGATCCGAAGCACTGCTGGGAGCACCCAGTGCTCCTTGTGCTGAGGGAGGATGGCAGTGCTGCCTCCGGCCCTACTGCTCTGCCCCCACTACCCCTGTGCGACTCGTAGGAGCCGTCCCCTTCAGCTGAAGCTCCAGAATCCGTCCAGATGTGGATCTGGGTGCTGTGCTCTGCAGGGCCTGGGGGAGCAGAAGGACTCAGAGGGGTCCCAGGCTCAGCCAGGCTGTTCACCGTCAGTTTGGTGCCTCATAGTTTTGGGGTTTGTCATCCTAATGGCGCGTGCTTTGAGATCTGAGCTCCTTCTGAAACACACCTGGTTGCACCCGAGCGCTCCAACCTGGCACCAGGTTGGAGGTTAATAGGCTGCGCAGGAACGGACGCCTGCAATGTATTGTGTTACCTCATTAGCTCCTGTCTGCTCAGGATGCTTTCCCCGCATCCTCTTCCTGAGCCTTCTGTCTCCCTTCTGTCCAGGTTACTGCTGGAGGGCACAGACGTGAACGCGAGGCACCGGCTCGGCTGGACGGCTCTGATGGTGGCGGCCATCAGCAGGAATTCCAGGTACGTTTGTCTCAGCACCAAATATCACGGGCTGGAAAGGAGCTCTGCAGAGAAGGAGCCGGGGGCCCTGGTGGCCAACGGGGTGACTGTGAGCCAGCAGCATGTCCTGGTGGCCAGGAAGGCCAGTGGTGTCCTGGTTGGCCAACGGTTGACCAGTGGTTGACCATTAGTTGACCACAGGTTGACTATGAAGCAGCAGCGTGTCCTGGTGGCCAGGAAGGCCAATGATGTCCCTGTTGGCCAACAGTTGACCAGTGGTTGACCATGAGATGTGTCCCAGTGGCAGAGAAGGACAGTGTTGCCCTGGTTGGGCAAGAGTTGACCAGTGGTTGACCATGAGGCAGCAGTATGCTCTGGTGACCAGGAAGGCCAGTAGTTTCCTGGTTGGCCAGTGGTTGACCACAGGCTGACCATGAGGCAGCAGTGTGTCCCTGTGATCAAGAAGGCCAATGGTGCCCTCGTTGGCCAGTGGTTGAGCAGTGGTTGACCATGAGGCAGCGGTGTGTCCTGGTGGCCAAGAAGACCAGTGGTGTCCTGGTTGGCCAACGGTTGATCACAGGCTGACCATGATGCAGCAGTGTGCTCTGGTGGCCAAGAAGGTTGGTGGAACCATGGGGTGCATAGCACAGAGCGTGGCCAGCAGGGCATGGAGCTTCTCCTCCTCTCAGCTCTGCCCAGGGGGGCCACACCTGGAGCACTGCGCCCAGTGCTGTGCTCCCCGGCTCCAGGCAGACTGGGCACTGCTGGAAAGAGCCCAGCAGTGGGACGTGATATCTCTAGAGATACTCAAAAGCCACCTGGATGCTTTCCAGTGCCACCTGCTCTAGGGAACCTGCTTTAGGGAGGGGTGGACCGGAGGTCCCTTCCGACCCCTCCGGCTCTGTCGCTTTGTGACCCGATGTCTCTGTCGCGCTGGGATGATGGCGGAGCCGCCAATAGCCCCCGCGGGAGCTGCTGCCCCCCACCCCCCCCGGGGGCTGTGCTGGGCCTTTCATGCTCGACCTTTATGAAGCAAAGAAGCTGAATGCTGTGCCCTCCCTCCTTAGTTCCCATGATGATCGCCGTGGCTTCTTGTAACCTTTTAAAGGCACTCTTAAATGTATTCAGTCTACAAGTAAATTCAATTAGGGCTTTTTTTTTTTTTTTTCTTCATTATTTATTTTATTTAAGGAGGGGGGAAAAAAAAAAAAAAAAGAGAAATCCCATTTCAGAAAACGTGGGAGAACGAGCTTTGATGCTACAACCTCTCGGGGACGCTTTACTTAGCCACAAGTTCATAAGCAGAGGAGCGTAATGAGTTGGTTAAACACAGGCTTAGCGCGGCGCACAAAGGCTGAATATCCGCTCTCGGGCGACGCCGTTCCAATCCGTGTGCCGAGTTCGTGTGTGGTGCAAACTTTGATGTGTGCTGTGACAAGCTGAAAGCCGTGACCTCCTCGGGGAGCTGCTGGGGACGGGCTGTTTGTTTAACTTTGATGTCCGAGCGGCAGCGGGCCCCGTTGTTTGCCCGTCCGCAGCGGGCCGGGCCGCGGAGCCTCCCACCTTTGCCAGGGGACAATGGTCAGCAGCGGAGTGTGACGGCTGTTGACCATTCCGAGTGAGCGACGGAGCAGAACGGGGCTGCCCGGGTTGTGAAGGCTGAGAGGGATCGGGGAAGAAGTCCGTGCATGGCACGGGGGTTAGCGAAAATCGGCCCCGAAATGGGGTGGAAGGGCTCATGGAAGCCAAGAGGGCGTGGGGGTCCGACCTGCTGGCTCTCATGGACTGCAGTGGGCGACGAGCGATGGACTTGGGCATCTTGTGGAGTGCATTGTGTAATTGATGATGTAAATAACAAATGTTGTCTTTATGGTGATATGATATATGCGATGACCGTGCAGTTGTTTCTCTTGGAGTTGGCCGTCCATGCACTCCATCTGGGTGAAGAGGGATGGATGGTCTTGGGCCGCCTGTAGAGTACATCATATTCATTATATGAATAGCAAATATCATCTATATGGTGATATGATATGATATGATATGATATGATATGATATGATATGATATGATATGACGACCATCCAATTACTTCTCTTGGAGTTGACCATCCATCCACGCCATCTGGGTGATGAAGGATAGATGGTCTTGTGCCACCCGTAGCGTACATCGTGTAGGCCATTATATAAATATATAATCCATATGATGATATGATGCATATGATATATGATATATGCGATATATATGATGACCATCCAATTATTTCTCTTCAACTTGACCGCCCATCCACTCCATTTGGGCACAGAGGGATGGATGGTCTTGGGCCACCTGTAGAGTACATTGTGTAGGCCATTATATGAATAACAAATATCATCCTTATGATGATACGATAGATAGGATACAGATATGAAACAATATGATACAGCATGATATATATGATGACATCGGGTTCCTTCTGTTGGAGTTGGCCGTCCACACGCTCCGTATGGAAACCCACAGGTCTCCTTCATGTCGCCAGCTGAGCGCAGAGCTTCAGAGCTACCCCCAAAATGGATCCATTTGCAGCACTGCTGTTCTTCACCTCCTCCATCAGACCACAGAGCACGGCTGCTCCTTGTCCTGCTCACAGCACGGCACTGAGCCAGCGTCCCGAAATGCAGAACCCGATGTGTGGAGCGTGGGCACACATCTCTGCCAAGCGTTGGCCTTCCCGAAGTCACTTCTTAGAGCTCTCTGTGCCCTCTCCTTTGGCCACGCTGCTCGCAGCCCCCTCTCCCCCAGTTCCCCATCCCTATATTCAGATCTCCATCTTGAAGCAATGATCCAGCACATCTCTGCGGGATGAGGGCCGCTCCAGGTTTCGCAGGGGGATACTGGGAGCACTGGGAGCGTGGCGGCAGTCGTTCCCACTCCCTGCTGTCCCTTCCAAGGCCTGCGTGAAAGCGGTTCCTCGGTTCTCCTGGAGCTCTTTGCCAAGGGAGGATTTCTGCTCTGTGCTGCCGGGGGATCCTCTCCCTGCTAGCTTTGCACCTTGAGCTGATTTGTAGTAACTAAGCAGGAATGAGCCCCAGCTCCCCTTGGCCCTGCAGGCTGTGGGGCGGCGTGCCGTGGGGTGGTAGTGCTCCCAGTCCCGTTATTGGGGTGTGCAGGCAGCAGCATGCACTCCCCCTCAACACCCCCAACCTGAGCCTGTGCACCGGGGTGCCCTGCTGAGACGTGTTGAGCCCCCAGCCCTCCTCCCCCCTCTCAGGGTTAAGATGCAGGGAGCTTTGTGTCCAGGCAGGACCTGCGGCCGTGCCCCGGCTCGGGGCGGCATTGTGCCGATGGCTCGCGGTCATGGGGATCACCGGACTTCGTGGTTCAGCAATCCCAGCTGCCCAGGACAGCACGGCCGTGGCCATCGATCCCCCCACCCCCCACCTCCGCCCCGTGTCGTCGCACACACGCGTGTGTATGCATTGCACAATCTGTCAGTCCAGAGGCAAAAAAAACCCTTTTCCCCCCACGGATCGATGGAAGCGCCCAGAGAACATCGCTCCTCTCCGTCGTCCCCGGAGTCGGAGGGGATTGATATCTGTGCTGATGAACGGGAGCTGCTTCTCACCACGTGGAAACCAAACGAAGACCCACACTGCTGGGGGCTGAGCTGTGGGGGGGACTCAGCCACGCTGCCCGCGCCTCGGGGCGGCCGGGCACGAGCCTCCCAGGGCTTGGTACTGCTATTTAAGATCTTAATTAAGGATCTTGATGAGGGGATGCAGTGCACCCTTGGCCGGTTTGCAGTGACACAGAGCTGGGAGGGAGCACTGATGTGCCCGGGCGGGGAGGGGTGCTGCAGAGGGAGCTGGGTGGGCTGCGCCGATGGGTCGAGGTGAACTGTGTGAGTTTCAGTAGGGCCAAGTATGGGGTCCTGTGTTTTGGGCACAGCAACCCCAGGCAGCCCTACAAGCGCGGGGAGGAGTGGCTGGAAAGCTGCCTGATGGAAAGGGAGCTCGGTGTGCTGGCGGACAGTGGGCTGAGTATGAGCCAGCAGTGTGCCCAGGTGGCCAAGAAGGCCGATGGATCAGGAATGGGGTGGTGAGCAGCACTGGGTCTCCTGGGTGTGAATGGGCTCTTTCACCTCATCGCACCATTTTCCAGGAACCAAACAAGCACTTTTTATTAATTCCACTAATGCATTTACGGGGTAAATGGGACAGGAGCTTACCTGGGGGTGACAGGGGGACGCTGCAGACGCGTGTCAGCCGGTCGCGTCGCGGAGCTGTCAGCCCCAGAGCCACGGCAGCTCTGATGGACGCCAAGCAGCGCGCCGCTGTCTGCTTGTCAGGGGAAGATTGAACCAGGAAGGAAAATGAAAGATGAAGTGGCTTCCAGCTGCTTGCAGGGGCGCTGAGGGATCTCATCTGATGGCGGTTTGGGTACCGAGACGGTTTCTGTGCCAACCTCATGCTGATCTCTCACGCAGCAGTTGGAAGTTGCTCCAACGCCCAACCTTCACATCCACCTCTCCCCGCTCCGGAATCGCTGTCCCGCAGCGTTCCCTTCCGCACTGTTTGCTTTGCCCCATGCCTGACGTGTGCTGTGGTTCCCTGCAGTGTGGTGAAGGCCCTCCTCGCAGCCGGCGCGGATCCGAACCTCGGGGACAACTTCAGCAGCGTCTATGAGACCGCCAAGGAGAAAGGCCTCCATTCCTTGGAAGGTAACGTTGCTCTCGTCAGCTCCGGAGGTGCCAGAAGTTCCTCTTCTGGCTTTGGATTGGAAGCTCGGGGGCACGGAGTAGCGCTGGGCTGGTAGAGGCAGGGCAGAGTGCTTGGGCTGCGCTTGGACTCGATGATCTCGAAGGTCTTTTCCCAACCCACGTGTTTTTTCTTGCCTTGTGTTTCAAGGCCCAGCCCCACCTCCACGCTGTGCTCACCAGCGGTGTTCCCGAGGCACCATCCCATCCAAACATGAGCCCAGCCACCGTCCGTAGCAACACAGACGCTTCCAGGACCTGAAAGAGGCAGTGAGAAAGAAGGGGCAGACACGGAGAAATAGTTTCAAGCTGAAAGAGGAGAGATCTAAGTAGGATCCGTGGAAAAAGTTGGTTATGACAAAAGTGGTGAGCACACGTCACCGGGAGCTGGCGGTGCCCGAAGCTGCAGCGTGCAGGAGGCGAGGACACCGGGCAGGATGCGTTGAGCAACAAACCAGCAACACGATGCTGATACATAATGCATGCGTGGAGGCTTAATTTAAGGCAGAGCGCATCCATGCATAAAGTTAATTGTTTCTGTCTGCATTCGTCCCCCTCCAACATTATATATTTTTGGGGTGAAGGGGAGACGAGGCCGCTCGGTGAGAAGTTGCATCAATCCTTCGCTTGACGTCTTTTATTAAAAAGAATAAATTCAGCCGCATCTTAAAAAAGAGGGGGAGAAAGAGAGGGAGAGAGAAACTGCCTTTGTTTTGTTTATTTCCCCTCCTTATTTTTTTTTATTATTTTTTTTCACCCCATTTACATATTTCGCGTATCGATACGCAGACGTGTAGATATTTTTTTTTACTTCCTTCCATAAAAACATCCAAATCGAGAGGGGACGCTCCGCCGACACCGCAGCGAATATATTGCAGACATTTATATGGATGGCAGGAAGGGAGACGGAGGGCTGAAAATTTCCAGGCACCCGGTGATGGATGGCGGATGAGGCTCCCCCTGACGCTTTATTGAGTTTCCGATGATTATCTCTCTCCGAGACATTTTTTACGGATGACGGCCGAGCTGTCACAACGGACCATGGGGGAAAAAAAAACCAACAATAATAACGCTTTAATCTCTTTACCGCGCTGCTCCCTAGTATCTCAGATTCATCTTCCCTGACGCACGCAGTTCATTATCCTGCTCCTCCCTGGGTAGGAAATGACGACAAATAAATAAGTAGACATACTCACTCGGTTCTCTCGGAGCAAAGACCTGGGCAAGGGAAGGAGCCAGGGCGTTAATTGATCTCCTGGAGGTGCTGCGGTTCATTAGTGGAGATGCTGAGCTGGGCTCAACGTCTCAGATCTTTTCAGTCCTTTGGAGGGAGCGTGGAGGCTGCGGTTCGGAGCGCCGCGGTCTGCATCTGTTGGTGTCCCGGTGCTCGGTGCTCCTGCGTGTTCCAGGAGGCACAGTCGCTGACGGTGGGCTTCCTGCTCAGCAGCTGTTCCCTACAATCACAGAGCAATTACAGTCGGGAAAGGCCTCAAAGATCATCAGGCCCGACAGGCAGCCATCCCCACTATGTCTGCTCATCGATTCAAACAGTCGCCAAGGTTGGAAAAGACCACAAAGATGGTCAAGTCCAGAAAAGATCTTTAAAACTGTCAAGTCCCATGGCCAACCTATCCCCACCGCGTCTGCTCATAGAATCAATGAGTCACTAGGGTTGGAAACGACCTCTGAGATCATCAAGTCCAACCGCCAACCCATCCCCACCGTGTGTGCTGGTAGAGTCACTGAGGTTGGAAACGGCCTCTAAGGTCGTCAAGTCCAGAAAAGATCTCTAAGATTGTCAAGTCCAACAGCCAGTCATCCCCACCATGTCTGCTCATAGGGTCTGGGCAGCCTGGTCTGGTGACTGCCCGTGGCAAGGGCGTTGAAACTCGATGGTCTTTGAGGTCCTCTTCAACCCAGGCCATTCTATGATTCTGTGAATCACTAAGATTGGAAAATACCTCAGATCATCAAGTCCAACCACCAGCCCGTCCCCACCACGTCCACTCATAGTGTCACTAAGGTTGGAAATGACCTCTGAGATGGTCAAGTCCATACACCAACCATCCATACCATGTTTGCTTGTAGAGTCAGCAAGTCATTAAAGTTGGAAACAACCCCTAATATCGTCAAGTCCATCCACCAATCCATCCCCCCATGACCACTCATAGAGTCATTAAGGTTGCAAACGACCTCTAAGGTCATCAGCTCCAACCGCCAACCATCCGCACCACGTCTGCTCACAGAGTCATTAAGGTTGGAAAAGATCTCAAAGATCATGAAGTCCAGAAAAGATCTCTAAGGCTGGCAAGTCCAACAGCCAACCCATCCCCCCTGTGTCAAAGTGTCGTTAAGGTTGGAAACAACCTCCAAGATCATCGAGTCCAACTGTCAACCGTCCCTACCACGTTTACTCATAGAATCAAAGAGTCATTAAGGTTGGAAACAACCTCTGAGGTCATCAAGTCCAACAATCAACCCATCCCCACCATGTCAAAGAGTTGTTAAGGTTGGAAACGACCTCTAAGATTGCCAACTCCAATGGTCAACCCATCCCTACCATGTTTGCTCATAGAGTCAAGGAGTCATTAAGGTTGGAAACGACCTCTCACATCGCCAACTCCAGTGGCCAACCCTCCCCCCCCGTGCCCGCTCACAGAGTCCTTAGGTTCAGCTCAGCTCAGCTCAGCTCAGCTCTCCCCCTTCCTCTGCAGTCCTGGTGACCCGGGAGGATGAGTTCAACAACCGCCTGAACGTGCGAGCCGGCTTCTGGGGCTGCACGGCCCTGCACTACGCCGTGCTGGCCGACGACTTCCTGAGCGTCAGGATGCTGCTGGATGCAGGTGGGTGCCACAGCTTGTGGGGCTGACCCACGGCTGTGCTGAGAGCCGTGACGTCCTATCGCCAGGGCCAGGTGTGATGTGCTGTGTGCTCTCTCCTCTCGGTCTCTGCTCTGTCACTGGCTGGCGCACTCAGGGCGCTCTGAGTTGGAGTGCTGGGCTCTGGGTCACCTCAACCAAGGGTCACCTCTCTGGGGGTCACCTCTCCGGGGATCACCTCCTCTGTGTGCTCTGATGCTCTGACAGTTTTCATGCTCCATCCGACATGTCGTCCCTTCTCTGCCTCCCCACCCCCCTCCTCCCCCAACCCAACCCGTTCTGTGATCCACCCGCTGGGTCCTCCCGCACTGCTGGTGCTGCTCTGGTCCCGTCCTCCCCTTTTGGGGCTCCCCAGTGGGTGTATCCCCTCCCCCCCCCCTCCTACACAGCCCCGAGCAGAGCAGGACGCTTCCTGTCCGCTGACACAGAGCAGCCCCCCCACCCCCTCCACCTGCCCTTTTTTTTTTCCTACCAGGCATCCATTGACTCTCCCCATCACTTCCTCTCCCCATCCCCTGCCCTCAGGGCCAAAGCCATTAACTGCCACCCCCCAGCCCCCGCCCCGGCAGCCGCCCGCAGTGCTTCTATGTGTGAAGCCCCCTGCCCCTTTGTGCCGCATTGAGTGACTTGGTGACCCCTGGGCCCCCCCCCGCCGGTGGTCAGCGTGTGCCCAGCGGAGCGGAGGCGTCCCACTGCCCTCGGCCGCTCTGTGCGGAGTCCGTGGCCGTGGAGATGTGAAGAGTGGGTGGGAGATGGCACACAACCGTGCCGGAGTGATCCGAGGGGATTTTGTTCACTGGGAGGGCTGGGGGAGGGAGGGAGGGAGAGAGGGAAGGATGGAGGGATGGAAGGGGGCAGAGACAGAGGGACTGAGGGATGGAGAGACTGAGGGACAGAGATGAGGAGACTGAGGGATGGAGGGAGGGACCAAGGGATGAAGAGATGGACAGGAGGACAGATGGAGGGAGGGCGGGTTGGATGGACGGAGGGATGGAGGGGGGCTATCCATGGCAGCACCTCGCTTCTCCAAGAGCGCCGTCCCAATCTGCTGCGTGACACTGCCCCTCCTGGAAGGTCCCCATTGCGCAGCAGAGCGGTGCTCAGCACCGTTCCACCTCTCAGCGTGCTCCGCCGTGCCGACAGCGGGATGGGGAGCGGGGCTGGAGCTGAGCTCCAACCCCACTCCTTGTAGGGCACGTTGAAACTCATGCAGTTCATTCTGCCCATCGATGCAGCCCACCCAGCCCCCTCTGCAGCGCCCCTCCTCCCCCCCCCCGGGCACATCAGAGTTACCTCCCAACTCCGTGGCACTGCAGACTGACAGGTTGCACCGCGTCCCCTCATTAAGATTCTTAATTAAGACGTTAAATAGCAGCACCCTCAGCCTCCAGCACCATGCTCACACCACCGTCAGTGCCATACAGGGCCCACAGTGACCCCATAGAGCCCCATAGAGGGCCCATAATAACCCCACAGTGTCACAGATCCATAGAATCATTTCCAGCGTTGGTTTGAGTGCCGCCAGGGATGGGTCATCCACAGCCCCATAGTGACCCCATTGAGCCCTATAGAGAGCCCATAGAGCCCCACGGAGAGCCCTCAGTGACCTCCATGGGCAGTGTGGGTGCGCCCCGCTGGATTCCTGCTCTGCCACGTGGGTTTCCGTCCGTGCCATCGTCGGTTTGGGTTGGGAGGAACCCGGTGTGGTCCATACTCCTCCTGCACCTCAGACAACGTCCCTCCTCCCACACCGGGATTTGGGGCTGTTCCGTGGGGCAGTTCCGTGGGGCAATCCCTTTGCTGTGGGGTGTCCGTGAGCAGCAATGCATCCCGGTGTCGGACGGAGGTGTGAGGAACCCGGGTTCACGTTCCTGCAAGAAGGATCATGGGGGGCTCAGGAGGACAGTGGGAGGGGTCCGGGGGGTCCTGACCGAAATGCTGCAGTGCTGTGCTGAGATCTGTCTGAGGAGCTCAGTTAAGAGAAACTCTGCTCCTGGGGGACCGGGGGTGGGGATGGTGTCCTGCGTGCGCCGGGGGGAAGCTGTGCCGATCCAGCTGCCACCGGTGGGCTCTTCGGGATGGGGGTGAAGGAGGACATTGGGGTGGGGAGCGCTCCTCATCCCGTTCCCAGAGGCTCTCCCAAACCTCTCTGCGTCCCGTCCTCGGAGAAGTGCTGCTCTCTGGGTGCCTGTGTGGGTTGCTGGTGGTGTGAGCTGCGTTCTGCCTCGCTGGGGCAAGGAGGGAGGACAGGGAACAGGGATGGAGGACGGGGAGTAAGGATGGAAATAAAGGAGCAGGGATGGAGGACGGGGAGTAAGGATGGAGGAGAAGGAACGGGGATGGGGACAGGGCACAGCGATGCGTGCCCGTTGCTGAGCAGCCGCTGCCAGGATCGGCGCTGCTGCCCCCCCCCCCGCAGCGGCAGCGCGGGTACCTGCGCTCCGCACCCCGCGCTCGATTGACACTTATCCACGATCTGAAGGAATCCGTGACAAATGGTTAAGGGGATGGAGTTAATAAAATTTGAAAAATTGAGGCCTGTCACTCCGCTAAACTTTTCCCGATACCACCGGCAGAAACATATTTCCCCAATGAGTGACCTCGCGCAGCCGCTGCGGCTCGGTGCGCGCGGGCGCTGCCGGTGAGCCCCGCTGCCATTCATCACATGTGATAAGCTGGGGCCTCCTAACGGGAGCGGGAGGGGCGGGGGGCACAGCCCGAGGTGCTGCCCAGGTGTTGGCCGGCTGACAGGCGGTGTGGGCTGACGGATGGGCTGCTATTAAGGCCGGGATGGTGGCGTGGGTGGTGGCGAGGCGGCGTGAGGAGGAGGAGGAGGAGGAGGAGGAGGTCGGGCGGCCGGGCGCGGTGACGCCGTTATTTATGGCAGAGGTGGCGATCCAGCAGCGTGCTGTCAGTGATTGAGGCAATTAGTCAAGTGGTCAAAGCCATTAACCGGGGGGGGGGGGAGGGGGGGGGGGATTGGGCCTATATTGGATGGGCGTTACGGAGAGGTCCGGGGGAAAGAGGGCCGACCCTTTGGGGGGGAGAGCTCCCCGTGCAGTGCCACCCCCACACTCGGTGCCATCACCTGTCTCCGTCACGTCCCTTATCCGCCACGACACGGCCGGCGCTGGGAATTGCTCCGCGTCGAGTGTTTATGGAGCACATTTTTCATTCTGTAAGCAAATATAGATCCCCGATGCCGAAGCTCCGAAGGGGCTCAGCCCCCCCGCTCCCGGCTCGCACGCACCTCGTGGCTGTCGTGCGGTCACAGCTCCGTGAGCATTGGTGCCAGGTCATTCCCAGCATGCAGACATGGATCCCACGGTGCCCCACTCGTGTCTCCCCCGTTACCCCACACCTCTGCCTCCTGACCGCGGCCTCCCTGCCCCACACCGCTCCCCAGCGCCCGGAGCAAGGCTCGGAGGGGCACAGCTGCGACATGAGGTGCGCTGCGTGCCCCATCCAGCCCGGGGCTCCCCTCACCTCCTTCCTTTCTGCCACCAGGTGCCAACCCCATGCAGAAGAACGAGATGGGCCACACGCCACTGGATTATGCCCGCGAAGGGGAGGTGATGAACCTCCTGAGAGCAGCGGAGGTGAAGGTGAGCTGAGCTTCAGGGCACGGGGTGCACGTGCACAGGGTCATGATGGTTTGGAAGGGGTCTGCGTATCTTTGTGACCTGATGCCTAAATTGTCCCCCCCCTCCTCAGAAGGAGAACTTTTGAAGCCCATTGCAGCCACACCTGCAGCCACGTGCCGTCCTCGGCCGTGCTGACGTTCCTTCTGCGTGGCAGTGAGGTGTGCGGGGACAGGTGGCTGTCAGTATTCCCTTCATCCTCCAAAACCCCTGAAAGGAGGAGATCTGGGAAGGAAGTGCCCATCTGTGGGGCTAGGACCCACGTGTGGCCACCAGCCCTGCACTAGCAGACCCCACTTGCTGCCATCTGCTCCGCTTGCTCCCTGAGCTTCAGAGCTCTGCAGCCCTCACAACCCATAGTGAGGAGGAGTTTAAAGAGGGAAAAGAACTCTGTAATAGCTCCGATAGAAATATATACAGATATACATCAGGCTTACGGGCAGGCAGATGGTGGAGGCCGTGAGGGATGCACGGCCTGGTGTCAAGAAGTGAAAATCCCTCGGGGGTGAAACCAGTCATTGTCAATCAGAAGGAGCCATCGAGTGGGGATGAGCCCCTCCACCCCAGTTTGACCCCAGTTTTGGGCCGGGCAGCACTGGTGAATGAGGTCAATAGGAGAGGTGGATTCAGGCTCCACCTCTTCTGGTCACACAGGTGCATTGCCTTCAGCTGTGCTCCCACGGCTGACTCGGTGATCAGTCATTGGTTCGGGCCGTGATCCAGCACTTCCCACACACAGCTACGGTGACTGTGTGCAGAAGTGATTTGAGCTCCCCCAGGACTCGCTTTGCTCCAGAGGAGCTCAGATCCACAGAACCATCCACGTGGAGTGGAAGGGGAAACCGCAGCACTGGGAGGCAGCGAAGCTGAGCACAAAACCCTTCGGGTATTGACAGGAGGAGGACGAATCGCTGCTGCGTAAATGCTCCCCGGGGCACAGCGCTGGTGGGGGCTGCCCCAACCAGCCCGAAAAGCCACATCGGTTTTCACACTTAACGAATGGATCGCGGCTGGGAAGGAAATATATCCGTGGAGACGCTCGTGCCGTGTGATCCGTGTGTGGATGAAGCATCGGGCAGCGCAGGCGGCCGTGATGAACGCTGCACCGGGGGGCACGCGGCGCTCGGGGGGTCGCATCCACCCCACTTCCCGCGCTCCGCCGAGAGTCTTTGACAATTTATTGCTCGTTTTAATCACTGCCACGGAATGAATTGGCAGAGCTATCACCGGGCGGGAGCAGCCCATAGATTTTATTTACATATCCTTGGTGACAGAGTAACAGGGAGTTTTCATATGCATTTTTAATTTATTTCGGTTGCTCTCGGCGCCGCGGGTTCCCCGCTCCCGGCTGCTGCTGGGGAGCTGTGTGCAGCACTGCTGAGCGCGGTGCTGCGGACTGAGGGAGCAGCTCTTGGAGCTGGCACTGTCCATGTGTGCCAGCAGAGGTGCTGCTGCGTGCCGTGATGCCATTAAGGGGCTCCTTGGCCAACAGACTGACTGCCAGACCCCCGCTGCCACTGTGGTCCTGGCCTTGGGTTACCCGCAGCCCGCGGTGCTCAGAGCTGGCTTTGGGCAGCAAAGCTGAGTGGAATTGTAGATCTAAACAGGTTTGAGTTGGAAGGGACCTCTAAAGGCCACCTGGTCCTGCTCATGGGGGCCGTGTCATTGCTCAGAGCCTCATCCAGCCTGACCTTGAACGTCTCCAAGGATGGGGCACCACCGCTTCTCCGGACAACCTGTGCCAGTGCCTCACTGGCCTTATCAGAAACACCTTTTCACTGTCTGAACGTCCCCTTTTCATCTGGAACTGTTTCCCCTTGTCCTGTCACACAGACCCCGCTGAAGAGTCCATCCCTTTCATTCCTCCAGCCCCTCCAGGTGCAGCCGTGCCCCTCTTTGCTCGGAGCACGCCTGCTCCCAACGCTTTCTCCCTTTTGCAGTTCCAGGAGGAGCAGCACCGCCGGGAGATGGAGGAGCGCCGCAGGTTCCCTCTGGAGCAGCGGCTCAAGGAGCACATCATCGGCCAGGAGAGCGCCATCGCCACGGTGGGAGCAGGTGAGGTCTGACAGACGTTCCTCTTGGCAGTGTGATCTGTGTGGTGTTTTGTACATCGGCACCCCACGCTCGGGGGGATTTCTCTGTGCTCCACAAATTAAATCGGAGTGCATGTGGTCACACTTCGCACAGTCACAGAACTGCAGGGATTGGAAAGGGACCTCTGGAGATCCCCCTGTCCATCCCTCTGCTAAAGCAGCTTCCCTAGAGCAGGTTGCAAGATCTCCTGTCATCCTTCTCTCCCCCAAGTTGCTCAGCCGTGGGGTGCTCAGCGTGTCCCCACCTGCTCCAGGCCCCCACCTTCACTGGGCTCTCCCCAGCAGTTCCCAGTCTGACGGGAGCTGGGGAGCTCAGCACTGAGCACAGTGCTCCAGATGTGGCCCCCCCAGGGCTGAGCAGAGTTGGGGAGCACCTCCACGCCCTGCTGGCCACGCTCTGTGCACCTCAGGTTTCCATTGGCCTTCTTGGCCACCAGGGCACTCCAATAGCCTGCGATCAGCCTGTGCTCAACTGTTGGCCAACCGTTGGCCAGCCAAGACACCATTGGCTTTCTTGGCCACCAGGGCACACTGCTGCCTCACGGTCAGCCCGTGGTCAACCACTGGTCAACCCTTGGTCCAAACTATTGGTCAACCGTTGGTCAACCATAGGTCAACCATTGCTCAACCGTTGGTCATCCGTTGGTCAACTGTTGGTCAGCCATTGCTCAACCACTGCTCAACCAGGACAGCAGGTGCTCATCCCCAGAGCTCCTTCCCAGCATCTCAGCCCTGTGCCTGTACTGATGCACGCATTATTCCTTGGCGGTGTGTGCTACATCAGATCAAGAGAAATCCTCAGCAAGACAGATAGAAGGCCACTGCCCCACTGTTCTCCCTCAGCATCCAGCAATTTCCATCCCTGGGCTGGAACTGGAGCAGAGCTCGGGTAAAACACATGGGGACTGATGGCCCACGTTCCCAAACCGGAGTTGCCTTCTGTGTTTTCCCTATTAGAAAAAGCCATTAAGTCAGTAAGGAGGCGGGGAGCCTGGCCTCTGGTGGCTGTGCTGAAGCGTACAGGCTCACAGCAGGGCTGGCAGGGAGCACCGACGTTCTCCAGCATCCCTGCACCCGAGTGCAGTGCCTGCAAAGCGGGCGAGGTCGGAGCAGCATGCTGTCAGGGATACAAAACCCAGCCGGTGCTGCTAACAAAGGGGAGTGCTGAGGGAGCCCTGCAAAGCGCAGCAGACACCCTCTGCTCCGAGAGCGGCTGTGCCTGGGGGCAGCAGCGCGGGCTAATTGGGAAGCTTTGATTAATGGGCAGTGCCTGCTTCTGACACAGGTGGTGTTTGCGCGCATTAAAGCGGCCGCCTTTATGGAGGTTTCTCTTATTGAATTATAGGGAATGTGCTTGATCCCCCCGCAGCCTCAGGACATCAGACCAAAAGGTAGAGAGGAGAGGCTCCGGCCCCTCCTCCCTCTCCTCCCTTCCGCCCCACGTTGCTGTTTGCTTTCAGGAAGGGCGAATTTCCAGACGTGACTCTTCCTCCCCAGCTCTCCCTGTCTCTCCTGGTTCTGTCTGTCCCCACTGCCTTCTGCCCCGTGCCTCCGCTCCGCACTGCCTGGCACAGATTGCCTCCAGCACAGCGTCCGCCTCTGTCTTTCATTTATAACCTCTCCTTAATTGAGTAATTGGATTTAATCCGCCCCTCGGTGCGCGATCCAGGCGGGCTCGAGCACAAAGGGGACGTGAGCTGTGGGCACACATCGTGGGGATGGGGCCACAGAGGGGGAGAACCCCCTCTCTGAAGCTTTGTGCTCCAGCAAGCATGCTGGGAGGAGGTGGGCACGGGAGGATGGGCCGGAGCGGGGCACTCCACGCAGCGTGGTGATGGAGGTGCAGCTGCTGCTGCATGGTTCCCCTTCACCAAACTCACATGGGATGTTTCGGCTTGTAACATGGCACACAGACACCACAACCCAGCCCACATGGGATATTTCACCTTGTAAGATGGCAGACGAGCCAGGCAAGGCGCTGATGTTGTCCTGGAGCCTGATAGAAGTGGGGATGCTGCATCCAGTCTGTGCACACGTTCAGTTCTTGGGACTGCGATTGGGTTTCCAGAGCGCTTTGGCAGCCGATGACTTTCCGGCCCTCCTGGATTGAGGTACTTTGTGGTGGGACTCTTCGTGAAGCTGAATGAGGAGGGAGGAAGGAAAAGTTTTCAGTGCAGAGGTTATGAGTGATGCAGACTATCTCCTTTTAAATGATAAAACTGCAAACTTTGGACGTGCTGCGCTGCTGCAGTGCTGGAATCAGTTGGAGAGGCCGAGATGGAAGAAAACAGATGAGGAAGAATGTCAGCCTGCCCTGATCTGAGGGAAGCTAGCTGTAATTCAGACCAGGTGGGATCCCTGCACCTGCTTCATTTTGACGTTTGCAGCACATGTCATAGCAAGGCAGGATGGTCCAGGTCCACGTGGCGCTGGCTCCGTGCCACCAGGTTGGATGGGGCCAGGAAAGGGGCTCATCCTCCATCCCCTGGAGACTTTTTGGGGCTGTGCAGAGCCCAGGAGCCATGCTGGGGTGGGGATGGAGCTGGGGACATCACCCCCTGGCACCCCGAGCCCAGTGGTCTGAGGAGCACCACGGAATGAATTGATTTGATAAATGGACATTTATTACGCTCACAAATTGGCTGAAACCAATTTCGGTCACATCAACCCCTGATAACTGCTGGGGTATTGATTTGTGTAAAGTAATACAGTGAATTTATCAGTTCAATAGCGAGCTGAAGGGCCCTCTCGGAGACGCAGCGCTACAGTTACGCCGTTACAGATGGACGAAATAAAGCGGGAGCGCGGCGGCGGCGCTGGAAATGGCTCCGAAGAAGAAGATCCGGCCGTCATCGTTGGCCTCTTGGCTTGGACATTGGGACTGGGTTTGTTCATGAAGCACGGCCTGCCCCCCTGGCACTCATCTCTGCCATCCCTGAAGCTGAGCTGAGGTTCGGCTCCGACCTCTTGGGTGGCGATGGCGAAGAGTTGAGTTGGGGACCCCAAGGAAAGGAGCGTTCCCATCGGCTTCCGGAGCTTTGCCCGTGGTTCCCATCCTTCAAAACGTTGTGCTTCGTCCCAACACAGCACCTTTCTTCCTCTTCCCAACGCCAAACCCTCAGAGCTGGGACGTGGAGATCTGCAGGACCCATGGCCCTCTGCAGAGCCGAAAGCTGCGTACTGGATCGTGCCCTGTCTTGAAGGCTGCTCGTAGGAAAGCCTCTCTACCTCATCGCTCCGTCCATCCACTGCAGACAGCAGCGGTCAGCACACCTCATCGCTCCGTCCGTCCACGGCAGACAGCAGCGGTCAGCACCTTCCAGCCAAGACACAGCACTGAATCACAGGCACTCACCTCGTGGCAGCTTTTACGACGCGGTGTATATCACGAGGGAGCCGAGCGCTTATCCATAACGCGCGGTGTCCTGCGGAAAAAACAACACAGCACTTAACCTCCGGAGCACCGAGCGCGCTGACCCCTGCGAGTGGTCACTCCGTGCCCCGAAGCAAAAGTTTATTACCTTTATTATCCTCGCTGAAATAGCTGCAGAAATTGTCGGTGTCCTTGTTATTCCCCATCCATTAAAAAACAACAGCGACAACCGAGCCCAGGTTGGAGGCAGCACTGCTCGGGGCGGCTGAAGCACCGGGTGACGCGTGCCGTGGCAGCCGGGCACGAGGTGAGGCTTGGGGCCACAGCCACAGACATCTCCATGCTGTTAGTTGCTCTGATGGTTAATTACCTTCTCATTAAAAAGCAAACTCACCTCGTTCCTTGAATTCACTCACTCCAGCCCCTAGAGCGTGCTGATTTCATCTAGGCCTGGTGGAGATATTCAATGGCTGGGTTGAGGTGGTCCTCAGTCCTCTCTCCATTCACCACAGCCGTCGGTCCTGTGGCTTTGTTTGATGTCCAAAATGAAGATGGGCATCTTCGGGATCTTCAGGATCTCCATCTGCCACCAGTTCCCGTTGTGCAGGAGGACCTCTCCGTGCGCCGATGCCGTTGAGGGTACGCTGTCGGAGAATAGAACTGTGGAAGCATTAAGGTTGGAGAGGACCAGCTAAGGTCATCACGTCCAGATCCATCCCACACCCACCACGCCCAGTCATCGAGTCATGCACGAGGAGGTGGGGAAGTCACCGAGGAACGTTTGGATGTTGTACTGAGGGATGTGGGTTAGTGGGAAATGCCGGCGATAGGTGGACGGTTGGAACGGGTGATCTCAGAGATCTTTTCCAGCCGTGGTGATTCCACCATTCTGTGTGGTCATCCAGGTTGGAAAAGACCTCCAAGACCCCAAGTCCAACCCATCACACCCCCACCATGCCCGCTGCTCATGTTCCTCAGAGCCACGGCCCCACAGTTCTGGGACACCTGATGGTGACCCCCTCCACTCCCAGGGCGGTTGTGCCGGTGCTCAACCACTTTCAGAAAATAACTTCTTCCTGATATCCAACCTGACGCTGCCCTGTCACCCCATGTGGACTTCTGAGAGCATCGAGTCCAGCCACCAATCCATCCTCACCATGCCCACTCGTGGAATCACAGAACCATGAAGGTTGGAAGAGACCTCCATCTGCCAACGCATCCCCACCACCATGCCCACTGGGACTCGTGGAATCACAGGACCATGAAGGTTGGAAGAGACCTCCAGTATAACCCAACCGCCAACCCATCCCCACCACCATGCCCTCTGCTCCGAGCCATGGCCCGTTTCTCTCCCCACAGCCCCATCCATCCTGCTGGTGGTGCTGTGTTTGTTCCTCTCAGCTTAGAACGTCCTTCCTTCTCTTCCATGTGTGTGTTGGAGCGTTTTGGTTCAGTGACGGATCAGATTGAGCGGGTTATTGGTGTCCTGGCTGGTTGTAGAAACCAGGATGGGGTGGGAGGTGTCCCCAGCACCGCGAGGCAGACTGGTGTCCCAGTAGGGCTGTGCTGCTGGTGCTGGGGGAGGGAAGGCAGTGTGTTGTCCTCCACACCCCCGTTCTCCCCTCTTTGGTTAAAACATCCCCTTGGTATCTTAACCGCAATGCCCTCCAGCACCACCGGTGGGGGACCAGCACCATTCCACCAGCCCTCCCACACAAACCCCGCGTCGACTCAGAGCTCCGGGGCCCTCCCCTCTTGTAAAAAGAAAACCAAACCAACCATGTAAGCAACAAGAAGAGGACACGAGCAGAGCTGTTTCATTGACAGGAAGGCCGGCGTGCCGCTCGCTCATCCCCTGTCCCCCTCCTCACCGTCTCCCTGGCAACGCTGAGTGCACATCCTGGAAAAGTTTATCCGAAATCTGCTCTGGGCAGCTTTCCAAATCCATGCTAACCTGATTAGGTGTCTCTGGGGCCTTTGCTGGCTAATCAAATTAGGTAGCACTAATGGCAGGGAGGACTTGGAGTGGGCAGAGAGCAGTAAAACATAGCGTATACTTAGTGATAATTATACTTGCTTTTGTGTCATTGATTTATACGCCTTCTCCCCCCCCCCCCCCCCCAACTTGTGTTTCCGTGGCAGCCATTCGGAGGAAGGAGAACGGCTGGTACGACGAGGAGCACCCGCTGGTCTTCCTCTTCTTGGGATCATCCGGGATAGGTAACGTGAGCACAGAGCTGCTCCCACATCATCGCTGAGCTTGGAACGGAGTGAGGCCACCCCACGTCCCTCTGTGCCACGTCCCTGCAGCTCTGGGACACCCCCGGGGACAGTGACCCCCCCCCCCACACCTCCCACCCTTTGGTGCCACTGCACCGCCGCTCTTTGGAGATGAACTCTCCCTGAAACCCAACCTGACCCTCCCTGGTTGAAGCTGAACACCAAACCCACGGCCCAGCAGTGGGAGGGCTGTGTGCCCACGCTCCTGTGGGGCAATCCTGGCCCCAGCACACCCCTCACACCGCCGTACCCGGCCCCAAAACGACGCCTGAGACACAGCAGCATCATCCTCTCAATGCTGATAGTGTTTTTATCTTGAGCAGTGTTACGGTTCACAGTGTGGGCAGAGCGAGTGTTACTGGGGGGAGGGGGAAAAAGGGGTAGAAATAGTGGGATTTCAGGAAATCAAATGGTGGCGTTTGGAGCAGTGCCAGCGCTTCTCCTGCCCTGGTGAGGGCGGTGGGTGAGATACGAGTGAACGCTGGATGGAGATGTGAATGAGTATTGAAATGAGATGTGAATGGCCATCGGAACGAGGCATGAATGGGCGCTGCAAGATGTGAATGGATCCCGGAACGGGTGGGGATCCGAGTGGGAAAGCACACCGACGCACCCCACGAGTCTCCACGTCAGCCCTTCCACATCACATCTGTGGATCTGTGTGACAGTTTGTGTTCACTCTGTGGTCTGAGATGCAGCAGAGTCAGCTGTCAGCATCCCCCCAGCCCGGGCAGCAGCACCCTTCCGTTCCTGCACCTCGTTGCTCTATCTGATGGAGGCATCAGAACTGTTCCACCCTTCCCCCAAAACCCTCCATCAAGAGAGGAGCAGAGCGCACCGAGTGCTGGGGGCAGTGCAGGAATGCCTGACCTGACCGTGTGCTTTGTGTTGGCGACAGGTAAAACAGAGCTGGCCAAGCAGACAGCCAAGTACCTCCACAAGGATGTGAAGAAGGTAAAGGTCCCGTTGGCTGGCGGGGCTGTGTGCTGCGGGGGGGGGTGCGTGCTGCCTCGGGCTGCTCTCCACCAAAGAGTTTCCCACCCAAAGCACAGCACCTTTGGGCCACTCGGTGTTCTGTTGGGGAAGGAGCTGGGTGCGCTCAGTTGGGTTTTGAGTCCGTCTGATGAAAGATGGATGGATGGAAAGAGAGGAGGAAGACCTCAGGGTTGCAAGTGGGGGATTGTGGTTGCTCAGAGCTGCCTCAGCTCCCCCGTATCCGTCCTGGGGCAGCTCGTGAGCTGCTCCATCCATCTGCCCCACAGCACAGCAGGTCTGTTCCCCTTCACATCGCATCTCAGCGCTTTGTGATCACTTTGCCCGCTCGGTGGGACAGAGCAAGCAGTGCTGTGTCCATCCTCACCACCACCTTCCCCTGGCTGACCTTTGCGAGCACGCTCACGTGCTGCATTTCTTTTCTCCCGCAGGGTTTCATCCGTCTGGACATGTCGGAGTTCCAGGAGAGGCACGAGGTTGGTGCGTGGGCTGGGGGTGGTTTGGGGGGCAGGAGGCAGCAGGAGTTTGGTGGCGTGGCGTGGGGTTGTCCATCAGTGCTCCTGCCTGGCTGTGTGTCCATCTGTCCCCGAGGAGCTGTGGTGATGGAGAGTGACCAGTGTCACCTGCCTGGGGTTGTGCGTGGCCCCCCACCTCATCCTCATTTGGACAGTGGTGGTCAGAGGGTGGTGGTGGGGTCGAGTGGTGTCCCCCAGGGACACCGGACTGAGGAAGCTCTGCTCCCACCGGAGCAGGGTGACCCTTAGGAACCCGGGGTCATGGCCTCAAAGTCACGATGGAGTTTGGGAGACGGTTCTCCCACAGAGCGGTGATGCGTTGGCACGGGCTGCCCAGGGAGAGGTGGGGTCAGGCACCCAAAGGTGTCCAGAGCTGTGGGGATGTGGCACTTGGGGCCGCAGTCGTTGGGAAAGAGTGGGATGGGTTGGGGTTGGGAACCTTGGCTGACTTGTCCTGCCATCGTGGTTCTGTGATCTTATTTAGGGCCACAGTCAGTGGGCACAGTGGGATGGGTTGGGTTTGGTTTGGGAATCTCAGGTGCCTTTTCCAACCATAATGATTTTATTTAGGGCCACGGTCATTGGGCATGTGGGATGAGTTGGGTTGGGTTTGAGGATCCCGGGTGCCTTTCTCAACTGCAATGACTCTGTGGTTCTGTTTAGGACCACAGTCAGTGGACGCAGTGGGTGGGGTTGGGAATCTCATGTGTTTTCCAACTGCGATGATTCTCTGCTTCTGTTTAGAGCCATGGTGGAATGGAATGGGTTGAGTTTGGGATCTTGGATGCCTTTTCCAACCCTAATGATTCTATGGCTGTTTTTAGGGCCACCGTCAGCGGACACAGGGGGTTGGGTTGGGGGTTGAGGTTGGGAATCTCAGAGGTCTTTCCCAACTGCAATGATTGTGTGATTCCATTTAGGGTCAAGGCCGTTGGCATGGTGAGATGTGTTGGGTTGGGTTTGAGGATCCCGGGTGCCTTTTCCAACTGCAATGACTCTATAGTTCTGTTTAGGACCACAGTCAGTGGACACGGTGGGTTGGGGTTGGATTGGGGATCTCAGATGCATTTTCCAACTGCGATGATTCTCTGCTTCTATTTAGGGCCACGGTGGGATGGAATGGTTGAGTTTGGGGATCTTGGGAACCTTATCCAACCATAGCGATTCTATGGCTCTATTTAGGGCCACCATCAGTGGACACAGTGGGATGGGTTGGGTTGGGTTTGAAGATCTTGGATGCCTTTTCAGCTATAATGGTTCCATGGCTCTATTTAGGGCCGCAGTCAGTGGACATGTTGGGTTGGGTTGGGGTTTGAGGATCTTGGAGGTCTTTCTCACCATAATGGTTCCATGGCTCTATTTAGGGCCGCAGTCAGTGGGCATGTTGGTTTGGGTTGGTTTGAGGATCTTGGAGGTCTTTCCCAACCTCTGTGATTCTGTAGCTCTATTTAGGGCCACAGTCAGTGGCCGTGTTGGGGTTGGGGTCTTGGAGGCCTTTCCCAACCTCCACCACTCCACGATTGCGTGGAGATGCTTCGCGTGGTCAGCGCTCAGCGTGGGAGCTCTGCCCCGTGTCCCCCGCAGGTGGCCAAGTTCATCGGCTCCCCGCCGGGCTACGTGGGCCACGACGAGGGCGGGCAGCTCACCAAGAAGCTGCGGCAGTGCCCCAACGCCGTGGTGCTCTTCGACGAAGTGGACAAAGCCCACCCAGACGTGCTCACCATCATGCTGCAGCTCTTCGACGAGGTGAGCCCGCGCCTTCGCTCCCCTCTGTCACTCTCTCTGCTCCGTAGGGTTCTCCGTGCTCACCTCCTTCCTCCCAGCTTCGTGCCCGTGACTTTTCCCATCGATTTCTCAGGGTCCTCGCAGGGCCAACGGACTCCGGTGCTGTCGGGGAGTTTTGTTTTTCTTTTGGAGGATTAATAACGCAGTTTTCCTTGCATAGATCATGGCGGCGGCGGCGTAAATGTGAAATCAATTCCTGCACCGCGCGCTTTGACAGGGCAATAACCCAAATGTTAATCTCAAGCACCCAACGAGGATTTGTGTCATTGTGCCACGTTATCTGCTGCCGGAGACGGATCGAGGGGAGAGACCGCCTGGGGAGCTGCTTCCTTCTTCTTCTCTCCTTCTGTCTCTCTTTTACTTTATTCATCGAGAGAATGAGTGCTTCTGAAGGGTTCCTGTGCTGCCGAAGCTCACTCTGCCCACTGTGTCTCCTGGGGATGATGGGGATGGGATGGGATGGGATGGGATGGGATGGGATGGGATGGGATGGGATGGGATGGGATGGGATGGGATGGGATGGGATGGGACGGGACGGGACGGGATTGGATGGGACGGTTCCCCTGTCACGCTGCGCGTTGCCTCGGTGTGGTGGCAGGGCAGGCTGACGGATGGCCAAAGGGAAAACCATCGACTGCAAGGATGCCATCTTCATCATGACCTCCAACGTGGCGAGCGACGAGATCGCCCAGCACGCCCTGCAGCTCCGGCAGGAGGCCGCGGAGATGAGCAAGAACAGGATCGCAGAAAACTTAGGTACCGGGTGATCCTTACGGGCCCCTTCCAGCTTGGGGATCACATTCAGGTTGGAAAGGACCACAT